>NW_015160858.1:416201-426131 GCF_001447785.1 Gekko japonicus | reverse complement strand
ATGTTCGTTGCATCGATGACATTGTCTAACCATCTCATCCTTTGCCATCTCCGTCTTCTTTGACCTTCAATCTTTCCCAGCATCAGGGTCTTCTCCAGTGAGTGCTCCCTTCTCATTTGGTGGCCAAAGTATTTGAGCTTCAGTTTCATTATCTGGCCTTCCAGGGAACAGTCAGGGTTGATTTCTTTTAGGATTGACTGATTTGATCTTCTTGCAGTCCAAGGGACTCTCAAGAGTCTTCTCCAGCACCATAGTTCAAAAGAATCTATTCTTCGGCGCCCGGCCTTCCTTATAGTCCAACTCTCGCAACCCACTCCAGTATTTTTGCCAAGAAAACCCCATGGACAGTATCAAAAGGCTGAAGAATAGATGCTTTCAAATTATGGTGCTGGAGAAGACCCTTGGACCGCAAGGAGATCAAATCAGTCAATCCTAAAAGAAATCAACCCTGACTGTTCCCCGGAAGGCCAGATACTGAAGCTCAAATACTTTGGCCACCAAATGAGAAGGGAGCACCCACTGGAAAAAACCCTGATGCTGGGAAAGACTGAAGGTCAAAGAAGACGGGGATGGCAAAGGATGAGATGGTTAGACAGTGTTACCGATGCAACAAACATGAAATTAAGCAAACCCCGGAGGTCGGTGGACGACAGGAGGGCCTAGTGTGATGTGGTCCATGGGGTCGCGAAGAGTCGGACTTGACTGTGCGACTGAACAACAACAATATAGGTACAACTTGGGGTATGGGCAGCCACACGCAAATACACATGACCACGAGAAGCTGCCTTATACTGAATCAGACCCTTGGTCCACTGAAGTCAGTATTGTTTGCTCAGGCTGGCTCTCCAAGTTCTCAGGCAGAGAAAGGTCTTTGACATCCTCTCCTGCCTGATCCTAGAACTGGAAACGCCGGAGATCGAACCCAGGACCTTCTGCGTGACAAGCAGACGCTCCACCACTGAGCCATGAGCCACAGCTCCTTGGAAGATCGGCACTACGGGACAGGATACTTAAGGTCACCCTGGGAAGCGAAGATCGCTGCTCTGTCCACTGGGCCAGCCTCCTTGTACATAGTCCCAGCTTGGCCCCTCTGGAGGCACCAAACCGCCTGCCCCCTGGAGAAGTTTAGGTTATTTTATTTATTTATCGGCTCTGTATCCTGCCTTTCACCCCAACAGGGACCCAAAGCGGCTTACATCATTCTCCTCTTCTCCCTTGCACCCTCACAGCAACCCTGTGCGGTAGGCTAGGCTGAGAGTGTGCGACTGGCCAGGGCCACCCAGCGAGCTTCCATGCCACAAGCAAGGGGCGCTGAGCACCATCCAAGACAGCCTGGAGTTCTCTCAGGGCTGTGCTCTCAAGGGCAGTTCTCGAAAGAGCTCTCTCAGCCCCACCTACCTCACAGGGTGTCTGTTGTGGGAAGGAGATTGTAAGCCACTTTGAGACTCTGAGTGCAGAGCGGGGTATAAATACAATCTTTTCTTCTTCTTCTTCTTCTTCTTCTTGGTGTTCTCCCATCCAGGTACTAACCAGGACTGAGCCTGCTTAGCTTCCGAGATCTAATGAGATCAGGCTAGAACAGGTACCAGCACAGTGTTCCCTCTAAGCTGAGTTAGTGTGAGCTAGTGCACAGTTTTTTAGGCTCCAGCGCACACATTTTTGTCTTAGCTCAGGGAGGAGAGCTCCAGAGCAAACTCATTTATGCAGGAGCCAAATCACTTGCTCACAACTTGAATGCCAGTAGCTCGCAAAGTAGGATTTTTGCTCCCAAGACTCCGCAGCTTAGAGGGAGCATTGGTACCTGGGCATTTTTGTTACCGTGATCCATGTTGGGAACCAGTTTGGGGCTGAAAAGCGGAGCAAAACTCATTCACACGAGCCCTCCCCCAAGCAGTTTTTAAAAAAAAAACATTTTTAGAAAACCAACCAGCTTGTTTCAATTTAAAGGGGTCTAAAAGAGTACAGTGGTCTAAAAGAGTGGTCTAATACAGTGGTCTAAAAGAGAACCTCCTGAACGCATAGGGAGGAAAAGGGGCAAGACTAGCTGGTGCCTGGCGGGCCAGTCCGTGGGCCAAATGCATTCCATGGCACGCCCCAATCTGTGAGTGCATCTGTATGAGCCCAAAGTTGTGGCAAGACCAATGCTCCCTCTAAGCTTTGGAGTCTTGTGAGCAAAAATTCTACTTTGAGAGCTACTGGCATTAAAGTTGCGAGTGAGCAATTTGGCTGCTGCATAAAGTAGTTTGTTTGCTCTGGAGCCCTCCTTCCTGAGCGAAGGCAAAAATGTGTGAGCTGGAGGCTAAAAAACTGTTAGCTAGCTCACACTAACTCAGCTTAGAGGGAACACTGGTGGCAAGACCAATGCTCCCTTTAAGGTGTGGAGTCTTGCGAGCAAAAATTCCACTTTGTGAGCTACTGGCATTAAACGTTGTGAGTGTGCAATTTGGCTACTGCATAAAATAGTTTGCCCTGGAGCAGGGGTGCCCAAACTGCAGTTCGGGAGCCACATGTGGCTCGTTCACACAGTCTCATTCAATGTTAATAAAAAGCAAATCTGCATATTTTCTAATAGAAATGTGTGTGGGATATTTGTTCATGTCTTGCGGCTCTCAAGCATCTGACGTTTATTCTGTGTGGCTGTTACGTTAAGCAAGTTTGGCCACCCCTGCAGAGTCTGGCACTGTCCTTCCTGAGCAAAGACCAAAAGGAGTGAGCCGGAGGCTAAAAAACTGTGAGCTTACTCACACTAACTCAGCTTAGAGGGAACACTGGGCAAGACCAGGACATTTTTCTCAGATCTGACCAGACAGCTGGTTACTGTCAATGGAGCCGCCGAGACAGATGTGGGGTAGTGGGAAAGACTGGCAACATCTTCCCCATGACCTTGGCGGATTCACCAGAGTTGGAAATCGCCGCAGGAGTCACCAGTGTTGCTCCGAGGGGAAACCCTCTGTTTCTCTATGGTGTTTCGTGGTTTTTTTTAAATTTCCAGGGCCTTTCTTGGCAAGCAGGCTTGGCTCTTTTGAGCGAGCGGGGGCGGGAGGGGAGACAACCCAGTTCTGTTGTCCCAATTAATTAATGAGCTTTCTAAACACAGACGGAAACAAAGGCGGTGGGGGAGATCCCTTTCGGCCAGAAAGGTGCCAGCCAGGAGTGGGGAGAGAGATGCCTTGGCAAGGAAAGAGGGGAAGGGGGCACGGGGAATCGATATCCCCCCACTCCCAAAGGCATTGCACATTTACCCCATTGGCACATGGCCTCTTGGCAGCCAAGAAAGGAGGAGGAGGAGGAGGCGGAAGGGGGCAGGATCTACACCCTCATTCTCTCCACCCCCAACAACTGCACTCCTCCAGAAGCAGAACCATCTGACCCAATTTGGCAACATCTAACAAGGTCTCCACTTCACTGGGAACAAAAGAGGTCGCCTTGCCCCACGATGCCCCCCCATCCCCACCCCCAGGGCCTTTCTGCTTCCTCCATTCACTCCAAAGCTAATCAGATTAAAGGCCTTCCAGAAGGGCGTGCTCCCAATCCCCACATTTAGCCATCCCGCCCCCAGCTTCTCATTCCTCCGCTTCCTCCCCGGCGATTTTATTTCTACCCCGATTAAGAACCCACCCTGTCTGCTGACCCCTCGACAGTTTCCCTGTTGTCGCCTTCTTGGAGCGCTGCCAGCGTGTGGGGTGGCCAGGCTCTCGGCCTTCTCGCCGTCTCTCCCGTGGCAGCCATTTTGTGGCTGCGCTCACCACACGGCGTCCTGATTCCAAAGGCGCTGCCCGGCTCAAAAAGGTGGGGGTGGGGTGGTCTCAAACGTACAATGTTGATTTCTCAGGACTGCTTGGTGGGGTTATTTGTTTGCATGGCCCTCATTAGCCCTCAGTGATGTCATCACACAGCCAAAGTATGATACGGCTGCGTAGCACCATGACATCATCCCGTTGATCTTTGTGGTTCCAGGCCCGTACCCAGGATTTTGTGGCTTGTGGGGCACACTATTTTCTGGTGGGGCTGCCGTTATTTGTCATAATGGAGGGCTGCAGGGCCCTTTAAATCTTGCAGGGTGCAGGAGGGGAGGGACAGGCCACCCCCGGCTATCTTTTCAAAAGCATTTAAAGGATCCCTTTAAATGCTTTTGGGAAGAAGTGGGTGGGCCTTTAAGAAGCAGGGGCCCTTTAAGGAAGGGGTGGAGCCCCCAATAGCCCCTCTGTAGCGACGGGCCAGCGTGGTTCTCACCTGAGTGGAGTTATCCATGTAGCTAATCCAGAAAGGCTCACAATTGCCCTGTTCTATTGCCTCCCTTCTTTCGAGGAGCTCAGTGTGGCACACTCCTTTTTCCTTATAACAACCCTGTGCAATAGGTAGATAATTACTGGCTCTAGGTCATTCAAATTCATGGCTCACAGGGCATTCGAACCCAGGTCTCCTCAGCCCATATCCAACCCACTGTCCACTATGCCATACTGACTCCATCACTCTCTCTATTGCCTCCCTTCTTTCGAGGAGCTCAGTGTGGCACACTCCTTTTTCCTTATAACAACCCTGTGCAATAGGTAGATAATTACTGGCTCTAGGTCATTCAAATTCATGGCTCACAGGGCATTTGAACCCAGGTCTCCTCAGCCCACTGTCCACTACGCCATACAGACTCCATCACTCTTTGTGACATCACCAAGCAGCCAAGGCCGACTGGCTAGATGCTGTGACATCATGTCATGCACTAAAGGTAAAGGTAAAGGTTCCCTTGCTCGAAAGCCAGTCGAGTCCGACTCTAGGGTTGCGGTGCTCATCTCCATTTCAAAACCGAAGAGCCAGCGCTGTCCGAAGATGTTTCCGTGGTCATGTGGCCGGCATGACTAACCACCAAGGCGCACGGAACGCTGTTACCTTCCCACCGAAGTGGTACCTATTTATCTACTTGCAACTTCTTGCTTTCAAACTGTTAAGTTGGCAGGAAGTGCAACTACACACACGTGTATCCATCTGTCTTGCTTTATCAGGATCTTCCACCAGCAGATGAAGACTTTTTTGTTTTGTTTGGGAAACCCACAGTAAGGGTTATTGGCCCTTCTCCCTGGCTCCAGTGCTATGTGTTTTTATTGAATGATTTTTAATTTTAAATGCTTTTAATTGTTCAGATGTTTTAATGTTTTTTTATGTGTGATATCTTGGGAACCCTGGTCAAGCGGAAAGGCAGCATAAAAATGTTTTAAATAAATAAATCTAGCATTTTTACCCCACTGAAATGGCTGTTTTTGACTTGGGAGAATATAATTGATGCCAGAAGGTGTTTAGGCAAGCAGTCTTGGGGGTGGGGGAGATGGAAGATAAACATTTTAAAATGTGTGTGTCGCAAGTGCTGTCAACTCCCAGCTGCCTTCAAAGGCAGCATAAAAATGTTTTAAATAAATAAATCTAGCATATTTACCCCACTGAAATGGCTGTTTTTGACTTGGAGAATATAATTGATGCCAGTAGGCGTTTAGGCAAGCTGTCTTGGTGGTGGTGGTGGGGAGATGGAAGATAAACATTTTAAATGTGTGTGTCTCAAGTGCTGTCAACTCGCAGCTGACTTCTGGTGACCCCAGCAAGGGTCTTTCAAGGCAAGTGAGATGCATAAGTGGTTTGCCATCGCCTTCCTCTGCACAGATGTCCTTGGTGGTCTTCCATTCAAGAACCTACCCTACTTAGCTTCCAACCTATGATGACCCCAGAAAGGGGCTTTCCAGGCAAGCAAGAAGCAGAAGTGGTTTGCCATCGCCTTCCTCTGCAGAGCCTTCCTTGGTAGTCTTCCATTCAAGAACCTACCCTGCTTAGCTTCCAACTTATGACAACCCAGCATCTGGATGTCATGTCATTTCCTCCTGAAACTCCATCCTCCCCAGGCACTGCCTCCAAAGCCTCCCAGTTTTTCCAGGCAAGCAAGAAGCAGAAGTGGTTTGCCATCGCCTTCCTCTACAGAGCCTTTCTTGGTGGTCTTCCATTCAAGAACCTACCCTGCTTAGCTTCCAACTTATGACAACCCAGCATCTGGATGTCATGTCATTTCCTCCTGAAACTCCATCCTCCCCAGGCACTGCCTCCAAAGCCTCCCAGTTTTTGCCAGCGCAGGGCTGAGAACCCAAGCGCATATGCTCCCTCCACATGACTGGCCATGTTTGGAAAGCAGCATCCCCCATTCAGTCAACAAGCGGAGGGTCATGTGCAGAGGGCTCCTCTCTTTCACACATCCACCCATTCATGGAGATTTATCAATGACTCTCAGCCAAATGCACGATCTAGCATTTCTGAAAACTCTATTGTCTGAATTTACTGAAAGGTCTACCACAGTGGCCAGTTCACACCTATAAACCCACTTCACTGTAGTAACTGAACCAGGATGTAGTAGTAACTGAACCAGGAGAGCCAGTTTGGTGTGGTGGTTAGGAGCAGTGGACTCTAATTGGGAGAACCGAGTTTGATTCCCTACTTCTCCACATGCAGCCAGCTGGGTGACCTGGATTAGTCACAAGCTCTCTCAGAGCTGTTCTCTCAAGAGCAGTCCTCGAAATAGCTCTCTCAGCCCCACCTACCTCACAGGGTGTCTGCTGTGGGAAGGGGAAGGGAAAGGAGATTGTAAGCCGCTCTGAGACTCTGAGCAAAGGGTGGGATATAAACCCAATCTCTTCTTCTTCTCCTAAAACTCACTTGGGAACTGGAAGGGGAAAGCATGCGTATACGGTGGGGGTAGGGAGAGGTTATGTTGCATGTGAGCATCTTTGGGTGGAATGACACACTCAGCGCAACCAAGGAGAGGCCTCTTGTGTCAAGGTCTAACTAGGACCACTACCCCCAAGTCATAATGACATCATGCATTATCCATTTCCAAACCATCCAATGAGGAGGAGCTGAAACGCAACATGTGTTTCAACCAGGGGTCCTTTCGTAGAAAAAGAGGTGCAGGAGCTCATTAGCATATGCCACACACCCTGACATCACTGGAAGTGTGTCATAAAACTTGGTCTTAAAGGTGCCACTGGACTGTTTTGGATTGCTAGCTGGGGGGGGGGACGTGCATCTGCCCTCACAGAGGAGGGAGAGCTTGTACCTGAAGGCGGGCTGGGGGGGGGCTCTGCAACTTACCTGGCTGCTTCTTGCTCCTCGTGGCAGAACTGAGCGCTGCAGGGAGCACGGGGCAGGGCTTGTTGCATGTGCCCGCCCCCTGGGCTCCTTACTGCCGGAGCTCCACTCCTGTGCGCTCCCGCAGGAAATGACCCCTGGTTTCAACATGGGGAACATGTTCCTACATGCTATGAAGGAAGAGTTCAATGTGGAGAGGACTTTTGGGTGGTGGCCTCTAGTGCTGTATGCAATCAGACCCTTAAATAGTCTTCGATGCCTTGAATTTGCTCCGTATGTTCACTGTTACCCTGCTCGTCTTCCAGGAAGCTCAGAGTGGTAAACTAGGTTCTTCCCCTGCATTTTGTCTTTACAACCACCCTGTGTGGGAGGTAAGGCAGAGAGAGAGAGAGATTGAGAGAGAGAGAGAGAAAGAGAGAGAGAGAGAGAAATGGCCTCCAGGTCACCCAGCTCCTGTCATGGCACTACCGGGAACTGAACCCAGGTCATTCAGGCCCTAGTCCCATACTCTAATCTCTACCCCACACTGCCTCATAAACTTCAGAATCCAACAAACATACTCAGGTTCAGTATAGAACCAAGGTAGGTAGTCATGTTAGTCTGAAGCAACAGAAGAGTCAAATGCACCTTTTAAGACCAACACAGTTTTCTTCAAGGTGTGAACTTTCCTGGTCTTATAGGTGCATTGGCCTCTAACTCTGTAGTATAGAACCAAGTTAGAGTCCAGCGGCATCTTCAAGACCAACACAGTTTTGTTCAAGGTGTGAGCTTTTGTGTGCATGCACACTTAAAACTTTGTTGGTCTTAAAGGTGCATTGGCCTCTACCTTTGCAGTATAGAACCAAGTTAGAGTCCAGCGGCATCTTCAAGACCAACACAGTTTTGTTCAAGGTGTGAGCTTGTGTGTGCGCACACACTTTGTCAGACAGATGCACGCTTTGTGTGCGTGCCCACGATAGCTCACAACTTGAATAAATCTTGTTGGTCTTAAAAGTGCCACCGGACTCACTGCGTTCTGTCGCTTCAGACCAACGCGGCTGTGCACCTTGATCCAAGTTCAGTGTAGTCACTATGGAACCCCTCCCAGAACCTTCCATCTCAGAAAAGCCCCTGCTCTCCAGCTTCACCCTGCAATTATTTTACTTCCAAAAAAAAATCTTAAAAATTGATCAAATTTCAGTTTTTTGGGGGGGCAGCTCCCCACGATCCAAAATGCATTCGACACGGACCCCCCTCTTGCCATCCTAGGGTCATACGCGAAGGCAGTTAGGAACTCCTGAATAATTCATACCCTTCTGTCTTGCGGAATTAGACTGTGGAAAAATAAATCTGGGGTGTATAAAATTATTTTAAAAGAAACCAGACAGAGGGAACAAACTGAGGTGATTGTAACAGTGATGGGTGGAGATCGGGGCGGGGGGGCGGGGGGGCCCCAGTGTCCCATTTTGCACGAACATCTAATTCAGCAAGAGATAAAAGAACGGGCCTGTCCGTTTCTCCCTCTTTTTCTTTCAGCAAACAATTTGATATTCAGGTCTTAAATCCTTCCTGTGCATTGTGCTGGGGCCCTTTTCATGGGGTTCTTAAAGATAGAGCATGGCAGGAGGAAGAGAGCGAAAGCAGGGGGGGGCGGAGAGAGAAAGAAAGGGGGTGGGTAAAAGGGTCCCTTTGAAAAAAGTCACTCATCCATCCCGGACCCGTTGAGTTCAAGGAGTTGAGGGACCGCTGGGGAGGGGGCGGGCAACCCACAGGAGGCTGGATCCGCAGGCTTCCCACGTCAGACTCCCTAAAGCCCGTGCCTGAGCACTTCTGGGTCACAGACGATGCTCCCTCTAAGCCGTGGAGTCTTGTGAGCAAGGATCCTGCTTTGCGAGCGACTGGCATTAAAGTTGTGAGCGGGTGATTTGGCCACTGCATCGCTTAGTGTGCCCCAGAGCCATCCTTCCGGAGCGAAGACAAGAACGTGTGAGCCGGAGGCTAAAAAAACCCTGTGAGCTAGCTCACACTAACTCAGCTCAGAGGGAACACCCGGTCACAGTCTCCAACCTCTCCACTCTAAGCCAGAAAACAGCAGGCAGATTTCCGTGTTGAGGTTCAGGGTGGCATCTGCAGCTCCCTCATCCTCTTAACTTTGCAAGAACCCTCCGAGGCAGAGAGAGAGCATGACGGGGCCGAGGTCACCCATGAAGCTTCTGAACTGATCCCAGCCCAGTGCTTTAACCACTACACCGTAACAGTGAAGGGTGGGGCAGGCTCCAGCCATTCAAGTATTCGTAACGTTCTCACAAGGGGAGTCCCGTTTAAAACTTCTCTCTTGCCATTTTTGATAGTTTTTTAACAAACGTCCACCGTAGCGGCATTCACCGGTTTGCCAGCCTCAATCCAACTCTTTGCTGCCCCTGCACCCAGGGGCCACCCCACCCCCTGGTCAAACTGAGCTCCATACCCACGCTGCAATCCAGGCTGAATTCTCTATGGCTCTCCCCAGCCTAGCCGGTTGATGTTCCGAGTTTGCTAACTTGCAAGGGAAAGGAAGCAGGAGGCCCTTTAATTTGGCTATTTAAAACCCAAAATAATTTTTTTTAAAAAAAGAGAGAGCTAAACCCAGCTTTGAAAAGCCTGGAGGTATCCCAGCGGACACTGCTCCTCTCCCGCTTCAAAAGCTGCCGTTCTCCTTTCTTCCGCCCGTTCGCACCAAACAAAGGTGCCAGAGCACTTTCGTCTCTGCGGAAAGACCTTTTTAATTGGTTCCAGACAGAAGGTTAAAATGCTTCTCCCCCCACCAACACCACCCCCTTTCCCCCCACCCCCCCA
>NW_015160858.1:409590-416134 GCF_001447785.1 Gekko japonicus | reverse complement strand
CACCCCCACCCACCCCCACACACTTCCCTTCAAGTGAAAGAGGGGAGTTTAAACGAAAAAGAGAGAGAGAGAGAGAAAGGGAACGGTGGAGCTCGAGAGCAGCTGCCAATCCTTGGCTGCCTGAAGGGTACACGCTAACTGGAGAGAAAAGGGAATTTGTAGAGTTTACAGAAGCAACGGCTTCTGCCACAGTTCAATGTTTGATTTATCCGGCATGTATTCCACAACTCCACCACACAAGCAGGGAGTCCACTGTCTTTTTTTTTTTTTAATCTACACGTTTCTAGGGCCTTCGGGATAGGGCGGGATATAAATGCGAAAATAAATAAATAAATAAATAAGTTTCTAGACCCTAAGATAGGCTCCTTGTCTTTAAGCAGTGCAGAATTTTTGTTGGAACAATTTTTCCAGCACCGCGTTGCAAACGATGTTCCCTCTAAGCTGTGCAGTCTTGTGAGCAAAAAATTCTACTTTGTGAGTTACTGGAATTAAAGTCGTGAGCGAGCGATTTGGCTACCGCATAAATTAGTTTGCCCTGGAGCCGGCCTTCCTGAGCTAAGACAAAAATGTGTGAGCTGGAGGCTAAAAAAACTGTGAGCTGGCTCACACTAACTCAGCTTAGAGGGAACCCTGCTTGCAACCGGGCCCCCCTTTTATTTTGCCCTCTCTTGCTCTCAATTGACTTCACTTGCCTTCAGTGAGATCGTCATGCCACCAAAGCGAGGAACATGGACCAGCTACAGGGGCAAAAGAAAACCACCCTGTACAAGATTGGGAAGAAGTGGGTATTTCATACTTTTGCCAGGAAACATTTCTGCCTCTCCCCTTTAGTCACTATTTTTGTTTTCGAAAATTAAAAACAGATCATAGTCAGTGCCGTTTGAGAAGAGGAAACCTGGCGAAATCTCAAAAGCCGGGAAATCTCAGGAACCTGGTGAAATCTCAGAAGCTGGGAAGGCACTGGGTTTGCAGTGACCGGGTGTGTGTGTGTGTCTGTGAGTGTGTGTGTGTGCGCGTGCAATGTATACAACTTGCATTTGGCTGTAAAATGGAACACTACGCAAAGCAAGCAAATGTATATCGTTTTTTCCGCATCGGTATACTATACCAGATCATATTGGCACAGATTTGTATTTTTCAGCATTGGACTGTCAATGTTATGCTTTGGAGTTTTCTCTCGATCTATCTGCTCATCGACACACACACCCCAGAACCCTCCGACAGAGATATCTCCACCCAAATACTTCATCTGCCAAGCCCCTTATTCTTCTGAATGGCTCCTCACAGACCTCTCTGAGCAGAAGGATGCAGAAGTAATGCTAGGTTTACCAGCAGTGTTCCCTCTAAGCCGAGATAGTGTGAGCTAGCTCACAGTTTTTTAGCCTCCGGCTCACAAATTTCTGTCTTAGCTCAGTCAGGAGGGCTCCAGTGCAGACTAATTTACGCAGTGGTCAAATCACTCGCTCACAACTTTAATGCCAGTTGCTCACAAAGGAGAATTTTTGCTCAGAAAACAACCGAGGGAACATTGGTTACCAGATGCCCTCTTTTTAGAGGACATGTCCTTTTTGTGTGTGTCTGTCCTCTTTTGGGCTCTTTTTTTTAAAAAAGCAAAGGAAATGTCCTCTTTTGGGGGGTTGGAAGATTAGGAATATCCCTAGCTAGCAGCAATGATCACAGTTTAAATAGTAGGGGGTGTTTAAAATGAGTTTTGTCATAGTGATCACTTGTTTGAAGTAGTCCGTCTGGAAACATGACCTCTTTTTTGCTTTTCAAAATAGGGTAACCCAAACTGTGCAAGTGGGGCCGCGGTGGCTTAGAGGTTAAGACGCTGAGCTGCAGACCGGAAGGTCGGTAGCTCGGCAGCTCGAGACCCGAGTGCCGCGTGACAGAGTGAGCGCCCGTCTCTGGCCCCAGCTCTCCTGCCAACCTGGCAGTTCGAAAGCAGAAACTGCAAGTAGGTGAATAGGTACCGCTTTGGTGGGAAGGTAACAGTGTTCCGTGCACCTCAGCGTTTAGTCATGCCGGCCACATGACCATGGAAACGTCTTCGGACAGCACTGGCTCTTCAGCTTGGAAACGGAGCTGAGCACTGCCCCCTAGAGTCTGATTGGACTGGCTTTCAAGCAAGGGAAACCGTTACCTTTAAACTGTGCAAACAGCAGCTCAAACCCTCTGGTACTCTTGCCCGACCCAATCTCACCAACCAAGCTGCACTTTTTGTTCTCTCCAAGGTGGCAGAAGGTACAACATAACTTTTCGTTCACACCAAACGGAAGGCTAGTCCCTTGCAACTCCACCTCTGGCGCTCAGCAGGCCCTGTACAGGATTAGAAGGAGTTGGCTCGACTTTGGTCTTCGTTGGCTCAACTCCTGGGCCCTTTCATTACCCTATGCTGACTTGCTTTGGATGACTGGCTGTAAACTATTCAGTACACACACTCCAGACTGGTTCTTCCCTGACATCTTTCAACCTGGCTGGTCGAAAGGTTCAGGTTCCAACAAGGTGGCCTCCTGGTGCCACAAGGTCAGGAAACAGATCCCGCTCCTCAGGGGGGAAATTCTACATTTGCAACTTGGTTCTGATAACCGACTCGCAACAGTTCGCCACAGTGCGACTGGATTCTTGCGATTCTCTTGTGGCCGTAATCATCCACTGCCCTGTTTGTTTTGTCCCCATCAACGGAACCACACGGCAGGCTGGTCTATAACAGAGAGATTTAACTCCCCAAGGAATAAGCAAGGTGACTCCTAGCAGCTAAAGGACTACAAAATGCATTGTGATTCACTGAAGCACAAAAGCGAAGCTTGGAGAGAGAAAAAACACAAGAGTTCACGGGTCCACACACACAAAATGTTTACTAGCCTGCAAGCCCACATCTTCCAATGTCATCACTGGCCAAAAGAATAGCGCGCGTGTCCCAATTTCTGCAAAGCTACCCTGCCTAGATACAAGTTTCTCTTGCTGCAAAGAAATCAGAGAGCACCTGTCAATGGGCCTGCCTCAAGCATATGCAAATATACAAGGAGAGCAAATGGGGAAACCATTTTTTACCTCTGAAAAGAATCACAAATCACCATTGTTGTTTAAGCCTGGAAAAGAATGCACTGGACTGGTTCTAATAAAAGGTAATATTGCATGGACAGCAGTCATGGGCAATTCCAAAGCCTCTCGAGCAAATACTTGGTTTAAAATGTCCCTATTTAAAATATTTCACCAACCCTCCTGAATTTCTGACATATGAATCTACTCAAAGAAGTTTTATAATATATAAAGTTAAATATCGTAAGAACATAAGAAGATAAGAGAAGACAATGTTGGATCAGGCCAGTGGCCCATCCAGTCCAACACTCTGTCACACAGTGGCCAGATATACCAGGTGCCATCAGGAGGTCCAGGACACTAGAAGCCCTCCCACCGCTGCACACACACACACCCCCCAAGCACCAAGAATACAGTGCATCACTTGCCCCAGACCCAGAGTTCCTATCTATACCTTGTGGCTAATATCAAACCAGTCCCATACACAGATAACAAAAAGCTAAATGAAATGTTTCAGTTAAACCCATTTTATTTATTTGAATTTTTTTTTAAAAAAATGAGGGCATCCAGGGAGAATGAAAGGCGGGAACCTTTCCCCACAGTTCTTCTGTATGTTCTGATTGCCGCTCAAATTTGTAATTGTTGGATTAATCCACCAAACGTTAGTTGGTTAATCTGGGCACCAATTTTTAGTTATATGACTGAGCACTATAGTTTAATATTCATAGTGAATTTAGGCAGATTATGAGAGGGAGGGTGGCATCAATGGTTAGTTATCGTGGCCCTTTCTTTCATGCCAGGGAAATGCTGATCACCACTTTGGGGTCCGGAAGCAATTGGGGTCAGGATCCTGGAGGTTTTTTTGTCATCTTCTGGGCATGGAGCAGGGGTCACTGGGCGTGTGGCGAGGAGGTAGTTGTGAATTCCCTGCATTGTGCGAGGGGTTGGACTAGATGACCCTGGAGGCGCCTTCCAACTCTATGATTCTATGATCGTTAGAGTGCCCTAATACAATTATTTCCTTCGATTTCTCCAAAGGCCATATTTTGTCATAATACACAGAGTTTAAAAGCGACCGATTTGCTGATCGTTCTGTTTTTTAAAAAGGGTGACTGAGCAGCTAAAAATTATTTGAATTGGTTGACAGCCTTAAGATTTGTTTTTAATGACTGGTCTCCTCTTACGTAGGTACAGTTACCATTTGGTCAGCCTGAACAAGCCAAAAAGGCATTACTGATGACAAAGGCTGTGTCTACTTTACTGCCTTCATTATAAATACAGAATTTCTCAAGACTCTCCAGTTTGATTTTCTACCCATTTAATTAATCAACCAACTCCAGCTTCCCTGACTTTTCATAAGGAGCTGTCCAGCTCTTGTGTGGGCGAATGCTCCCCAAATAGTCACATGGCAGGCAACATCTACCCAATCTGTAAAATGGCAAGCCTTTTCAATGCACACTTATGGCAGAAATGAAGATTCCCCTTGGCCTCAACGACTGCAGGTCCTAAAAGGGAGCCGCCGATGCCATCCTCCAGGTGAGGTCTGGAGTTCTCCCAGAATTACAACTGATCTCCAGCCTGCAGAGAACAGTTCCCCTGGACGAAATGTCAGTTTGGTGTAGTGGTCAAGTGCGCGGAATCTAATCTGGGAGAACCGTGTTTGATTCCCCACTCCTCCACGTGCAGCTGCTGGATGACCTTGGCCAAGCCACGGTTCTGTCAGAACTGTCCTTGAAAGAGCAGTTCTCGAAAGAGCTCTCTCAGCCCCGCCTACCTCACAGGCAATGCTCCCTCTAAGCTGTGGAGTCTTGTGAGCAAAAATTCTACTTTGTGAGCCACTGGAATTAAAGTCGTGAGATTTGGCTACTGCCTAAAATAGTCTGCTCTGGAGCCATCCTTCCTGAGCGAAGACAAAAATGTGTGAGCAGGAGGCTAAAAAACTGTGAGCTAGCTCACACTAACTCAGCTTAGAGGGAACACTGCTCACAGGGTGTCTGTTGTGGGGAGGGGAAGGGAAAGGAATTTGTAAGTCACACTGAGACTGCGAGAGAAGGGCAGGGTATAAATCCAATATCCTCCTCCTCCTCCTTCTGTTTTGGAGAGAGGACTCTATGGCACCACATGCCCAATGAGCTGTCTCCCCAAACTCTGCCTTCCCCAGGCACTATCCCAGAATCTCCTGGAATTTCCCAAGCTGAAGTTGGCAGCCCTCTCTGCCATGGGACAGTGAAATGTTTGGGCCTTCCTCCAGGCCAGTGAAATGCTCCAGTTCAGCTAGGCGTTACCACGGTAACCAAGCAGGCCAAAAGGGCTAGCCGGCCAGGCCTCATGGGAAACTGTCCCTTCCTAATCCAACTCCCCCATCCCACTCCACTGGGCAACGCTCCCTCCAAGCTGTGGAGTCTTGTGAGCAAAAATCCTACTTTGTGAGCTGCCGGCGTTAAAGCGGTGAGCGAGCGATTTGGCTGCTGCATCAATTAGTCTGCTCTGGCGCCATCTTTCCTGAGCTGAGACAAAAAATGTGTGAGGCGGAGGCTAAAAAACTGAGCTAGCTCACACTAACTCAGCTTAGAGGGAAACCTGCCACTGGGCAGTGTATTCCCACCTCCCAAGAACTGGTGTTTCTTAAACTGACGTCCATATCCTGAACGCCAATTTATTTTACCATAAATCCTACTAGGGCTGTAAACTCTGGGTGGGGAAATACTTGAAGATTTGAGGGGAACAGTCTGGGGAGGGCTGGACCTGGGGAGGGGAGAGACCTCAGTAGGGCATAATGCCATAAGGGTCCACCCTCCCAAGCAGTCTTTTTCTCCAGGGAAACTGATCTCTCTTGTCTGGAGTTCAAGTGTAATAGCAGGAGATCTCCAGTCCCCACCTGGAGGTTGGGAGCCAGTTTGGTGTAGTGGTTAAGTGCGCGGACTCTAATCTGGGAGAACCGGGTTTGATTCCCCACGCCCCCACTCGCACCTGCTGGATGACCTTGGGCAAGCTGTAGTTCTGGCACAGCTGTTCTTGAAAAAGAGCAGTTTCTGTCAGAGCTCTCTCAGCCCCATCTCCCTCACAGGGTGTCTCAGCCCCATCTCCCTCACAGGGTGTAAAGGTTCCCTTGCTCGAAAGCCAGTCGAATCCGACTCTAGGGTTGCGGTGCTCATCTCCGTTTCAAAGCCGAAGAGCCAGCGCTGTCTGAAGACGTTTCCGTGATCATGTGGCCGGCATGACTAAACACCAAGGCGCACGGAATGCTGTTCCCTTCCCACCGAAGTGGTACCTATTTATCTACTTGCAATTTCTTGCTTTCGAACTGCTAGGTTGGCAGGAGCTGGAACTAGAGACGGGAGCTCACTCCGTCATGCGGCAACTCGGGTCTCGAACTGCTGAACTACTGACCTTCCACAGCCTGCAGTTCAGCGTCTTAACCACTTGAGCCACCGCAGCTCCTGGGTAGTGAAGGGCGGGGGTGTAAATCCAATATCTTCTTCTTCTTCTTCTAAATCCCACC
>NW_015160858.1:402408-409367 GCF_001447785.1 Gekko japonicus | reverse complement strand
GAGCCAGTTTGGTGTAGTGGTTAAGTGCGCGGACTCTAATCTGGGAGAACCGGGTTTGATTCCCCACGCCCCCACTCGCACCTGCTGGATGACCTTGGGCAAGCTGTAGTTCTGGCACAGCTGTTCTTGAAAAAGAGCAGTTTCTGTCAGAGCTCTCTCAGCCCCATCTCCCTCACAGGGTGTCTCAGCCCCATCTCCCTCACAGGGTGTAAAGGTTCCCTTGCTCGAAAGCCAGTCGAATCCGACTCTAGGGTTGCGGTGCTCATCTCCGTTTCAAAGCCGAAGAGCCAGCGCTGTCTGAAGACGTTTCCGTGATCATGTGGCCGGCATGACTAAACACCAAGGTGCATGGAACGCTGTTACCTTCCCATCGAAGTGGTACCTATTTATCTACTTGCAATTTCTTGCTTTCGAACTGCTTGGTTGGCAGGAGCTGGAACAAGAGACGGGAGCTCACCCCGTCATGCGGCAACTCGGGTCTTGAACTGCTGAACTACTGACCTTCCACAGCCTGCAGTTCAGCGTCTTAACCACTTGAGCCACCGCAGCTCCTGGGTAGTGAAGGGCGGGGGTGTAAATCCAATATCTTCTTCTTCTTCTTCTAAATCCCACCATCACCGACCATCAAAAACAGTCCTGGTTGAGGTTGTGAGAGGGGAGGGCTAGGGAAGGCAATCCCCTCTATAATAATACCTCCCGCACCATTTTTTTTAAAAGGAGTTTTCGTCCTTTCTACAAACAGAGTTTCAATTGAAGCCACATGTTCGCTCTGGCAGACACCCTTCTCCATTCGTTTCTGCAGCCGCCATCCTATGGGGCAGCTTGTTAAACAGCGACTCACAGCGCTCCCCAAAATTTAAAAGTCCACGGGCTTGATCAGAACCAGGTGAAACAGGGTAATTGGAATTATCCCATGTGAACCCAGCAGGAAATCAAAATGGCGGACGGATGCATGGGGAACTGCTGAGAAGATGGAGCGTAAGGGAGGTGCGTGGATTAGGAATGGGAAAGCAGTTTTCAAAAAATCTCTCCCTCCCCAACACAGAGAGCCTCAAACTGAGATCTTCCAAGAAAGCTGATAAGCAGGTGACTTGCTTGATTTCTTTAAAAAAAAACAAAAACAGCCAAGATTAAATTGCTTGCAAATTTGAAAACGCAGCAAAATGTTCCAAAATCTGACTTTTAGGGATTATAAATAATCTTTTACATTTGAAGTCTGATTTTAAATGATGCTCAGATTAGCTTCCGAATTTATCTCCCGCTTCCAAAGCCCCCCATGTTAAATCCCGTACTTTTACACGTACAGGTATACCCTGCACCCAACAGAATCCAGCACTGGCAATGCCTGTACACAGAGAACACAGCATGAACTCTGTTGCTGGCCTCAAACACACGACGGTCTCTTAGTTCCTCCTCTGCCACAGAGAGATACTACTGACCTACCTTGCAGGGTTGTCGTACAGTGATGATTACTTTTGTTTTATTTATTTATTTATTTATTTATTTATTTATTTATTTATTCTGGGATTTATATCCCGCCCTACCCATATGGCTCAGGGCGGCAAACAAGCAGCAAACGCCGAGAATAAAACACATGTTACATTAAAACATCGATAAATACAAACTAAAATGGTGCTCTACAGTTCAATTTTAGGAAAGTTCAAGATGGTCGATCCTCACTGGCGGCCGATGATGTAACAGCCGGAGCGCCCGAGTAATGTTCCTTTTCAGGGCGGCGTCTCTCCGTACCCAAGGCCAGGTAGATGGTAAATCCTGCCATGATGGTGGTATAGTGGCAGTGGCGGCGGAGCCTGGCGGAAGAGCTCCGTCTTGCAGGCCCTGCGGAACTGTACAAGGTCCCGCAGGGCCCGGATCTCCGCCGGGAGCTCATTCCACCAGGTAGGAGCCGCCACCGAGAAAGCCCTGGCCTTGGTTTGGGAGAGCTTGATGTCCCGGGGGCCTGGGACCTGGAGGTTATCCTAGTTATCCTAGTTCAGCTTCTACTTCAGAGAATGGGCAGGTATAAATACATGCAAACCTTAAAACGGAGCATACAAAGGATGTTCAGGTCACGGTGAGTTCCAAGCATGTATCAATTGTGGGGATGCCACCCTCTAGGTGGGGCCTGGAGATCTCCCAGAATTACAACCGATCTCCAGACCACAGAGATCAGTTCTCTTGGAGAAAAGGGTTGCTTTAGAGGGTGGACTCTATGACATTATACCCCCTGAGGTCCCTTCCCTTCCCAAACCCTGACCTTCCAAGGCTCCACACCGCAAATCTCCAGGAATTTCCCAAACTGGAGTTAGCAAACCTAATCTAGCACCTTTCCTTATCACTGAGAAACTACAAGCCCATCTCCATCATATGGAATGGGAAAGAGATAAATGTTACAAAGGTCAGGTTTGAGAAAGCGTTAACATTTCTGTGGATAGCTCTGCCTTCCAGAAACAAGTTTGTGACACTCGTCACAAAGCAGGTATGTGGTTCTCAGAAGGGTGCTGTATGGTGTAATTCCTCAAACACAATTCCATCACTGTAGTAGACAGAACACAACACTGGCGCAGCGTTCTACCATTTAAAAGCAACAGGCTGTCTTTCCATATTCAAAATGACAATTTAATGCTGTCAAGGCTTTCACATCCGGAGTTCATCAGTAGTTGTAGATTTTCGGGGTTGTGTGGCCGTGGTCTTGGCATTGTAGTACCTGACGTTTCACCAGCAGCCGTGACTGGCATCCTCAATAGTATAACACAGAAAGATGGAGTACTCTCTGTGTCAATGTGAGAAGAAAAATGGTAGGCAGGTAATTTATATCTACTCAGGAAGGTGGGGTAGGGCTGAGTCATTATCTTGTAGGAGATCCCCAGGCTGTGACATGCTAATGGAGGAGCTTTCCTGAGGAGGTTCTTTTGCATATGGATTGGCTGTTGAAATTCTAATCTTACCTGTAGTGCTGTTGTAAGATGTAGAGCATTTTGTATTTTTCAGGACTGGAAACCATGCCTATTTGCAAGATAATGACTCAGCCCTACCCCACCTTCCTGAGTAGATATAAATTACCTGCCTACCATTTTCCTTCTCACAGTGACACAGAGAGTACTCCATCTTTCTGTGTTATACCTCTGATGATCCCAGTCACAGCTGCTGGCGAAACGTCAGGTTCTACAATGCCAAGGCCACGGCCATACAGCCCGGAAAATCTACAACAACTAACCGACAATTTAATGCTTATCTTTTCTGTCATTTGCTTAGATTACACAACATTACAATATAGAATGTATATAATGTACAATATACAAACACAGACACACACGCATATGCATCTGTGTGCATGCGCATGTCCGCATACATACACTGACCCCAGCTGCCTGCAAATAACTTCTCTGGCAATAATTTACAACTCCGAGCATGCACGTTTTGTTTCCAGGAGGGGGAGATTACTGATACACACCGCAAACCCTCAGTTGATTTCCAGAACAACTTTCTGAAAGAAGCTGCTTAATTTCCATATACTTTCCTAACTTAATGAGCAAGGAGGGGAGAGAGTTTATGTTCAGAGGCGGGGGAAGAGGCAGGAAGATAGCAGAGGAGAGAATTTGACCTGACAGGTATTAACCTTGGCTGTTTAGTGCAATTATTTGGAACACATTAGGAAAGCCACATTGAGAGGATTAGAGAGGAGAGTAATAGGCTGGAATTATTCACACTGCCAACCTTCGCCCTGTCCCAGGCGAACCCCAACTTGGCTTCGCGGGGCCCTGCAGGCCTCAGATGAGTGACACAGGCCTTGTCTTGGGAGGCGAGCAGCCGGCTGTGACTTCCGAACTTCCCCCGCCTACAAAATCCCTGTTTCATCAAAGAGAGCTTATCCCTCCGGCGTTCCTCAGCCATTCAAAGCATTCCCCCCCTTCCACCCAGCTGCTTTGGGGATGCCAATAGTGCAAGGCCCCATTGTCAATGGATAAAAGGTCGGGGACAGCGATGTGAGACAGCAACGGCTCAAGCCTACCCAGACGGACAACTGGACCCATCTCTCCCTGCTAGCCTGGAATCTCCGAACCCTACAAAAGAGGCCTCAAATGGAGCTCTGGTTTTCCTCTCTTTCCGAAGATGTGGAAGGCGGGAAGGAAAGATCTTGGATGCTGGAAGCCAGACTAGAGATGTGAAGGCCTGGAAAAAAAACGGAAAAATTCGGGGGGGAAATGGTTTTTTCCCATTTTTTCCTGAAGCCTTTCCCCCCCCGAAAAATTGGAAAAATTTTTATTTTAACATGACGAATAAAATATTTTAAGACAAGGTGTTCAAGTATTTTCCAAATAATTTCTAAAAAATATATATATGGTATCAGATTGATCTAATTTCTGTGCACTGAGAACAAGCAAGTCCTAGGTTACAAACTGAACTCTCCAATGCAAGAACAAGATGCATTTCTTCCTTTAGGAGGTGCGATTGTCAGAAGAAAATAAAAAAGTTTCAGTTTTGTTTTTGCATGTGGGTGGGTATTCTGTTTGTAATAATTGTTTGGATACACTATATTTTTAATATGCTAGTTGTGATAATTTCATGCCAAGTAAAAATGTCCATAGTCATATTTTATGTTCCTAAAGTAACAGAACGACTTTCAATCTAGAAAAGACAAAAGAAATGCTAATGTAGCATTTTTTCAATTTTTCCGAAAATTTCCCTTTTTTTCCGGAAAAAAATGAAGAAAAAAACCCGGGTTTTTTCCCGAGCTTCAAAATTTCCGGAAATTTTACATCTCTAAGCCAGACAGACAGCGAAACAGTGCGTGAAGGACTTCTGGAGGGGCGGCCTGGTCCCTCGATAGAGGGTGGCCAACTGACCGGTCAAAAATGAAAGGACACAGATCTGTGAAGCATCTTGAAGCTTCAGTGACTGCAATTTGTGGGGTGTACATCATCTGAAATGTGGTGGCGGAGAAGAGGGATACTGTGGACTGCCCAAAAGACAAATAAGTGGGTTCCAGATCAAAGCGAGCCTGAACTTTCCGCAGAAGCTAAAATGAGGCGCTCGTCTTTTGGTCACGTCATGAGAAGACAAGAGTCACTAGGAAAGACAATCATGCAAGGAAAAGTGGAAGGCAGCGGGAAAGGAGGAAGACTCAATGTGAGACGGATTGACTCCATTAAGGAAGCCCCTTCCCTCAGTTTGCAAGACCTGAGCAAAGCTGTGAATGGGAGGACATTTTGGAGGTTGCTCATTCATAGGTCCGCCCTAAGTCGGAAGCAACTCCATGGCATTTAACACGCACACGCACAGTTACAGAGGCAGAGGGAAAACTTCCAACTTAAATACATTTAGCCATGGCCGGATAGTGGCCCGTGTTATCCAGTTATCCAGTCAACAAAGGTTAAAACAACTGTTCCGTTTGCATTCATTTAGGGCAGCTGTCACAAAGAGAAACTTGTAGTAACGACAAGGGATATACTTCAAAACCTCCGTCAAATTAAAAACCCTTTACTGTATCTCTTCTATTGGACGGGAGAGGGGAAGAGGCTGACTTTGACACAAAAGGCGCTCATGGGATATTGGACAGCCATCGACTGTGGACGTATAATTGACTGGCGATATCTAACCAGCTAGCCAATCGATGGGCACTGCGACTCCACGGCTCCCCCCACCCCAGCAATTTATTGGAACTTAACAGAACAGTATCTATTTCTCTAGGAGCAGTACGGCCATGGTGGGTGAGCCAGGAGCTACAGTTCAGCAGTGGTCAAGGAAAGGCACTCTGCACACACTCAGAGCGGCTTACAAACTCCTTTCCCTTCCCCACAACAGACACCTCTAAGCTGAGTTAGTGTGAGCTAGCTCACGGTTTTTTAGCCTCCTGCTCACACATTTTTGTCTTAGCTCAGGAAAGATGGCTCCAGAGCAGGCTAATTTATGCAGTAGCCAAATCGCTCCCTCACAACTTTAAAGCCAGTAGCTCACAAATTAGAATTTTTGCTCACAAGACTCCAAAGCTTAGAGGGAGCATTGCCTGTGAGGCAGGTGGGGCTGAGAGAGCTCTTTCCAGAGCTGTCCTTGAGAGAACAGCTCTGACAGAACTACGGCTTGCCCAAGGTCACCAGCCAGGTGCAAGTGGAGGCGTGGGGAATCAAACCTGGTTCTCCCAAATTAGAGTCCGTGCACTTAACCACTGGCTCTCCATGTGCTACAACATTTAGTGGCTATTCAATATGACATCACCAGGCCCCACCCCGTGATATCACTGGACCCCTTGCAATGAAATCGTCAGGATCCAACCCCCAAGTCTTTGGGTTTGGGATGCTGGGGGAATTTAGAGGTGCGGATATCTTGGGGGGGGGCTCCCTAACAGTAGAGCAGTCTTTCCGCCAAGACTCATGAGATTGGAGCTAGAAGTAAAACTGTTCTCATTCAGTCAGGCTTTTTGGTGTGTTTGGAGAACTCTCTGCTGAAAATGTTTCACTGCTGATGCTATTTCATTGGGTTTGCCAAACTTATCTGTTTTTAAATGCCCTGTCACATGTCCACATTGTTACACTATTGGTATTCACAGCTTATTTTTATGCAATTTACTATATCCAGATTTCTGCTCTAAGCTGGTTCAGGCATATTTTATGAAGAAACATGCAAACTGAATAAATGTGAGCTCATGGAACATTGTGATTTCCTATTATTTTAGAGTTGTTTTTAAGGAGCTCAAACAGCAGTGCTGTATTTCAAAAATTACGCCTGGGTGTGAAACTGAGCAGATATAAGCATGCTCCTTTTAACTGACATATGATCGCAATAACAGAGCTTTGGAGTGTTTAAAGCACTTGGCAAATGTCTAAGTAATCTTTACAAGAGTCCTGGAAGGTTGGCCAATATTTTAACCTCCATCCTGTAAAGCCGGTGTGTGTGTGTGTGTGTGTGTGTGTGTGTGTGTGTGTGCGCGCGCGCGCCACAGCAGTGAGAGGGGCTTATCT
>NW_015160858.1:395551-402388 GCF_001447785.1 Gekko japonicus | reverse complement strand
TCTAAGGTCATCTCATGGCTGCGGCCAAATTTGGAGGGGGGCGGGTGGGGGCTTACTACTGCCCAGCCACTAAGTCACACAACGGGTATGATCCCACTGGCTGCTTGACACGATATGGCGCCACGTCTAATTGTAACGTTTTTAAAATGTTGTGGGGCATATCATCCCACTTTGCTGTCGCCTGGTCAAAGATCCACATTACTGCAGCGCCTCAGCCACAGAGTGCGCTGCCTGGTCATTTTTTAAAATGCAGGTGGGCGCATATCTGCACACGTGCGCACATATGTACTCATCCGTCCATGCGCTCGTGTGCATATACGCAAAACTCCAGAAAAAAGCACCCCAGCAGCAGTGCCCATCCACAAAGTCACACAACGGGTATGATCACACTGGCTGCTTGACACGATATGGCGCCGCCTCTAATTGTAATGTTTTAAAATGTTGTGGGGCATATCATCCAGTCAACACACCCTGCTGTGGGTTTCCCACTCCGCTGTCCCGCAGTGCCTCAGCCACAAAGTGCGCTGCCTGGTCATTTTTTTAAATGCAGGTGGGTGCATATGTGCACACATGCGCACATATGCACTCATCCGTCCATGCGCTTGTGTATGCATGTGCTCATGCACATGTGTGCTCGTGTGCATATAGGCAAAACTCCGGAAAAAAGCACCCCAGTGTCAGAAATGGATCTGTAGGTCCAGACCGCCAAACCGTTTTGCACGTGCTCCCCCGCGTTCAGACATCTGGCCATGCGCGATGAATCCGCAGGGAACCAAAAACACCACTTGTGACGTGGTGCCTTTTTAACCTGGCTCCAAGTTGTCCTACGACGGGGTGAGTATGCCTGGGGGACGCCCGACAGATGTGGCTGTGTGACTGCACCCATTTAATCTGGAGGGGACAAACGGCTCATGTGATCACACCCAACCTCTCAGTGACCGTTACGGTTTCTTGTACAGACATACCTGTCATTCTCTCATTCCTTTCCCACCTGTACTAATGAGCATCATTTCTTCATTCATAAACATGCATTGAAAGTGTTTGTGTGTGTGTGGTCCAGTCTAACTGCAAGCAACAACAGTAGAGTTAAAAATACACGACGGGTTGCTGAGCCCCACTCAACAGAAGGCGCTCCCCCCTCTTAGTCTCTTTACTTAACGCACACACATTGTGGTTTGGGGAGTCACAGCCAAAGACCAGCAGCCAGCTTCTCAATCACGCGGCATTGATCCAGAAAATAGCCAGCAATTGCTCAGCGACGGCCATATAAAAGTTGCTTTTACTGTCGCTATAAAGTATGCCTCATGTTGGCTTTCCCTCTCCTCCCTGCTGGTGTCATGTCGGGCTGGGGGACCCATCCTGGCGGGAACGACCGACAGGGCAAAGCCTCGAACTCGTCTCCTGCCTCCAGCCACCAGAATGGTGGTTAGGAAAGACAATCTTTCGCACGAAGCTCGTCTCTGCTTTGACGTCGTCTCTGCTGCGACTTTCCAGGGAGGAAAAGAATCCATGTATAGCAGCGGTTAGAGTGCTGGATTAGGACTGGGGAGGCCCAAATTCAAATCCCCGTTCAGCCAAGAAAGCTCACGGGGTGCCCGCGGGCCAGCCACGCTCTCTCAGCCTTGTTGACCTCGCGGGGTTGTTGTGAGCGTTCAACAGGGCAAGGAATTCCAACTCATTTCCAGACAACAGGGATCAGTTCCCCTGGAGAACATGGAAGCTTTGGAGGATGGGCTCTATGCCATCATTTACCCACTGACCTCCCACCCACCCCCCAAATTCTGTCCTCCACAGGCTCCGCACCCAAATTTCCAGGCATTTCCAAACCTGGATGTGCCAACTCTCCTTATTCTTTACTCTCCCTGTTTAATAGGAACAGTCTTAACTTTTAGGGTACCCATTTCTGGTAAAGCACCGTCTTTATTTTTCAAAGGCCTAGTTAATTTTATAAAACCAAATTGTCTTGTTTCAGCAAAGACAAACAAGTCTTGCAAAAACTTAAAAACCAGTATGTTTTCATGCTAAGCATAAAATTCGGTGGGCTTAAGAAAACGTTGGCCCCGGTCACACAGGCCGGATATCGCGGGGGGGGGGGGGGTGGCTGTTTGCCCCGCAGCGAAATAACCTGTGACTGCGCAATCAGGCGTCACCTTGGGGTCCCGTCGTAGGTCCCGTGGTTAGGGGGGAGGTGCCGATCACATGACGCGCCAAAGAAGCGGCGCAGCACGGTGAACGGGGTTGTGTTTTGTTTTTTGTAACCTGAAGTATGCGCATGCCCCGTTGGGTACTTGTGTGCATCCCTGGAGACTTCGGGGGGGAGAACCTTTTCGCAATGGGGCATGGGCGGGCGCCAGATGCCACCGGAAACGCGATCAGACGCCTGCCCTTGCCCCGCAGTTTCCGGAAACTAGTACCTCCGAGGCACTAGTTTTTTGCCGCGCATCTTCGGCGGGAAGCCTCGGTTGAGCCACGGGAGCTCTACGCTTCCCAGATGTGGCGGTGAGATCGCGCCCGGAAAATCCACCTATCTTCCGTCTCTCTAGCGTGGCTAATGCTCCGTGTGACCGGGGCCGTTGTTGGTTTAAGGTGGTCGCGGCTTCTGTTTAATTGTTGCGAATACTCGGGAGAGCTCCAACCTCAGTTTCTAGGGTTGTCATACTTCACCACACCTTCTCAACGTCTCTAGAAGGTAAATCTCTGAACACAGCAGGGAGAATGGGCCGATGGGTTGATAACCTAGCGTGCATGTAAGCAATGACCTGAGCATGAATACAAAGGC
Source organism: Gekko japonicus (assembly GCF_001447785.1). Classification (NCBI taxonomy): domain Eukaryota; kingdom Metazoa; phylum Chordata; class Lepidosauria; order Squamata; family Gekkonidae; genus Gekko; species Gekko japonicus. The sequence goes on along the minus strand of NW_015160858.1, from coordinate 399,609 downwards.
ACTGGACGGTGTTCCACCTGCCATGTCATGTGCTGATACGAATATTCAGCTGTTGTAAACATATCGCAGAGCAATTATATCTTATTCTCTTTAACCGAAACAAGGGAGGGAAGGTGGCGTGGTAGAGTCCAGATCTCAGAAGCTCAGCAGGCTCGCGACTCGGGAAGGAGACCACCAAGGAAGACTCTGCAGAGGAAGGCAATGGCAACACCCCTCTGCTTCTCAGTTGCCTCAAAAGCCCCTTGCTGGGGTTGCAATGAGTCAGCTGCGACTGGACAGCACCTAAGTGCAGAGGGGAGCCTTCAGTAATGGGGGCTGAAGGAGTGTTACAAGCTGGCCGCTGTTTTTGCCAGTGAGAGCTGGACTGGAGGCCACCCATTTAAAACTCGTTTCGAAAAGGCTCCCACGGAGTCGCAGAGGCTGGGGTTTATCAAAAGCTATTGGCCAGGCTACAGCTGGAGGGATCCTCTCTGTTTGCAGACTCCCTCAGTGTAACATGCGGCAGGTGCAAACTATACAGCTCTCTAGCTCTGGGGGAGTCCTTGGGGGCCCAGGCCTCCCATCACCCCACTGGCTACCCCAATGAATACGTTGATAAGCCGACTGTCTAATGTACATTAGAGCCAGTTTGGTGTCATGGTTAAGTGCACGGACTCTAATCTGGGAGAACCGGGTTTGATTCCCTGCTCCTCCACTTGCACCTGCTGGATGACCTTGGGCAAGCCGTAGTTCTGATAAGAGCTGTTCTTGAAAAAGAGCCGTTTTTGTCAGAGCTCTCTCAGACCCACCCACCTCACAGGGCGTCTGTTGTGGGGAGGGGAAGGGAAAAGGTCCCTCGGGCCAGGGACCACCAGGAGGTGTTGGTCTGTAGAGCGTAGCACACTCTGGGACGTATACAGGAAGAGGCAGTCCCTTAGATATGTTGGTCCCAGTCCGTGTAAGGCTTTGAAGGTCCTTACCAACACCTTGAAGCGAATCCGGTGCTCAACCGGCAGCCAATGAAATTGGCGGAGCACAAGCCGAACGTGAGCTCGCACAGGCGTCGACGTCAGCAAGTGCGCCACCACATTTTGCACCAGTTGCAGTTTCCAGGTCAGCCTCAAGGGCAAGCCTGTGTAGAGTGAGCTGCAGTAATCAAGTCTGGAAGTGACCACTGCATGCATAGCTAAGTCCTGGGGGGAGAGATAGAGCTTCAGTGACCTAGGCCCCGTTCGCAACCATCCAGCCAGAGAGTCCAAAGCCTCGGCCAGGTTTTCTGGGACAGAAGACAGATGGCCATCCATTAACAGATATTAACAGATATAGTTATATTGGGGTAGGACAGGGACCTCAGTGGGGTACAACACCATAGAATCCGCCCTCCGAAGCATCCATTTTCTCCCAGGGAACAGATCTCTGTAGTCTGGAGATGAGCTGGAATTCCAGGGGATCCCCAGGCCCCACCTGGGAGCTGGCGACCCTTCGTGGAGGAGGTGAATAACATCCCATGAAGCCTCTGTTAAAGGGAGAGGATTTATTTTTCTGCTTTGAGGACCTTATGACCATGGTCACCCAGTAGAAAATAGCAAGAGTCCAGGAGCACCTTAAAGACGAATAAAATTTGTGGCGGGATATGAGCTTTTGTGAGTCACCACTCAACGAAGTGACTCACAAAAGTTCCTTCCCTGCCACAAATGTTGTTAGTCTTTAAGGTGCCCCTGGACTCTCGGTCTTTTCTACTGCTAGGTAAAGGTTCCCTTGCTCGAAAGCCAGTCAAGTCCGACTCTAGGGTTGCGGTGCTCATCTCCGTTTCAAAGCCGAAGAGCCAGCGCTGTCCGAAGACCCTTCCGTGGTCATGTGGCTGGCATGACTAAACACCAAGGGGCACGGAACCCTGTTACCTTCCTACTGGAGTGGTACCCATACAAGGGAAAACTCTATGGTTTTCCCTTGTATGGCCATGGCCCCGCCCCCAGCGTGCCCACGTCACTTCCGGGCGACGCGCACGCAGTGTGCGCGCGCACTCACCTGACGCCGGCCAGGAGCCCCCTGCTCCCGGCGAAGAACTATTTGGCAACCCTAGCTCCATTTCTACTGCTACAGATAGACTAACAGGGCCGCCCATCAGGATCACCCATCCCCCCCACACAAATCTTCCTAATTTCTATGGATGCAGCAAGTGAAGTCACACCGCAGGATTCTATAGGCAGAAGACAGTGAAAAACAGAGACCTTGTTTTCTCCAAAGAAGATCCTGTCCGCACCAAAGAGAGCAAGCTAGGGCAAGACAGCAGAGCCGACTGCCAGATTTCACACCCCAAGTTTTTAATCTATTGGATTTTGGGTAAGCGGCCTTGAGGACGGTGGCCAGGAAAGGTCAGCCCCGCTTCAGTTTCAGATCTGAAATTGTCCGCTCAGATTCTAGATCCAGAATCTGAACAGCCCAGAGGGAAAAACTGCAAATGGGCCTCTGATCGGCATTCTACACAAGCAACATAAGCGGTGCCCTCTCTCGTTGCGGGACAGTGCGCTCTGTTTATTTATTTATTCCACAGCTGTAATTTGTTAGCTGCTACACAATGAAAAACGCAAAAGGCTTTGGTGGCCCCCCCCCACGCCTGCAGACTTGCAATCGATTAAAAGAAAACCAAGGAAGAAAAAAAACCCAAAACTGTGAAGCAGAAGAAATAGAACCGGAGAAGGCAGAACAGCAGAAGAAATGAATGTTCAAGTCGAGAGATGGATTTTGCGCTGTCTCTTACATACCTAAACTGAACAAAGTTTGAGTCCAGTGGCACTTTTAAGAACAGCAAGTTTTATTCAAGGTATAAGCATTTGTGTGCATGCACAGTTCTTCAGATACCATGAAATGGAAATTACCAGTCCATGCATATAGGTAGAGGGTGAGAGCAGTAAATGAGCATACAGCAGAATGAAGATGTTTAACCGATTCAAGGACCAAACATCTGTTAAACATATTCATTATGCTGAAGGCTAATTTACTGCTCTCATCCTCTACCTGTATGTATGGACTGGTGATTTCCATTTCGTCGTATCTGAAGAACGGTGCGAGCACATGAAAGCTTGTGCCTTTAATAAACCTTTGTTGGTCTTAAAGGTGCCACTGGACTCAGACTCTGTTCTGCTGCTTCAGACCAGCACGGCTGACCACCTGAACATACCTAAACTGAGGAAGCCATCGAAAGAATCCGGCTAGCAGAGTGTCCCACAGGCCAGAGTAACCGGGGGAGACAAGATTTGATTTATTTATTCCAAACGTTTATTAGCCGCCTTTTAACTTACAGGAACTCAAAGACGGCTTACGGTGTTGATCTTACAATGCAACGCAGGACGGTTGCCAGCTTTTGGTAAGCACTGATTGGGGAAATCATTAGATATTTGCTCCGAAATCAAGAGCGGGTGGAGGGGAAGGGAGCAGAAGATGCCAAAAGCCAGTCGGTTGCCAGTGCAGCACCAGATCAGATTCAAGGTTTTGGTGCTCACCTTTAAAGCCCTTAACGGTCAGGGACCTACGTATCTTCGGGACCGCCTCTCCCGATATGTCTCCCAAAGGGCACTGAGATCAGCAGGTAAGAACCTCCTGGTGATTCCCGGCCCCAAAGATATCTGGCTGGCCTCGACCAGTGCCAGGGCTTTCTCGGCCTTGGCCCCAGCCTGGTGGAACTCTCTGCTGAATGATATGTGTCCCCTGTCTGATCTGTTAAAGTTCCGCAGGGCATGCAAGGCAGAGGTGTTCCGCCAGGCCTCTGGCGGAGGCCAGCGACGTTTCCTTTACATCTTCGCAGCACCCTCCCCTCCCCTCCCCTCCCCCCCTGGAAAATCTGAATGCTAAATATGCCATGTGTTTAAATATTTATGCTGAATGTTTTAATACTGAATTTTGGCAGTTTTAACTGGTTTTAAAATTGTATTGGTTTTTACGTTGTTGTAAACCACCCTGAGCCCCACGTAGGCGGGGAAGGGCGGTTAAGAAATCGGATTCGACTGGCTTTCAAGCACGGGAAACCTTTACCTATACCTTTTACTCCCAGATACTAAGTCCAACACTCTTAACCACTA
>NW_015160858.1:373090-394311 GCF_001447785.1 Gekko japonicus | reverse complement strand
GAGGAGGAGGAGGAGGAGGAGGAGGAGGAGGAGGAGGAGGAGGAGATTGGATTTATACCCAGCCCTTCACTACCGAAAGGTGTCTCAGAGCGGCTTACAAACTCCTCTCCCTTCCCCTCTCCATCACAGACACCCTGTGAGGGAGGTGGGGCTGAGAGAGCTCTGACAGAAAGGGCTCTTTTTCAAGAAGAAGAAGAGGAGGAGGAGGTGGAGGAGGAGGAGGTGGAGGAGGAGGAGGAGATTGAATTTATACCCCACCCTTCACTCGGGGTCTCAGAGCGGCTTACAAACTCCTTTCCCTTCCCATCTCCACAACAGACACCCCTGTGAGGTAGGTGGGGCTGAGAGAACTGTGACAGAAACTGCTCTTTTTCAAGAACAGCTCTTATCAGAACTACGGCTTATCAGAACAAACAATAATTGATTGCATTTTTATGTGAGCCTACACATTTCTGCCTTCCTTCACTGTTTCCTCATAACAACCCTGCGAAGTCAGTTAGGCAGAGGGTGTGTGCAACTGGTCCAAAGTCACACAAGATTCATGGCAGAGCGGAGATTCAACCCTGGCTCTTCTAAGTCCTCGTTTTTGTTTTTATTTAATTCATTCATACCCTACCTTTCTGCCCAATGGGAGACCCAAGGGGGCTTACATCATTTCCCTCTCTTCCATTTGATCCTCACAACAGCCCTGTGAGGCAGGTTAGGCTGAGGGAGTGTGGCTGGCCCAAGGTCACCTGGTGAGTTTCCATGGCATGTGTGGAGATTTGAATGCAGTGGCTCACAGGTTGAGATACTGAGCTGCAGACCGGAAGGTCTGTAGTTTGGCCATTTGAGACCCGAGTGCTGCGTGACAGAGTGAGCCACCGTCTCTGGCCCCAGTTCTCCTGCCAACCTAGCAGTTCGAAAGCAAGAAACTGCAAGTAGATAAATAGGTACCGCTTTGGTGAGAAGGTAACAGTGTTCCGTCCGCCTCAAGGTTTAGTCGTGCCGGCCACATGACCACGGAAGTGTCTTCGGACAGCGCTGGCTCTTCGGCTTGGAAACAAGAGATGAGCACCACCCCCTAGAGTCGGATTCGACTGGCTTTCGAGCAAGGGAAACCTTTACCTATACCTTTTACTCCCAGATACTAAGTCCAACACTCTTAACCACTACACCGCACTGAACATGCGGAGGACTACGCTATCTTGGTCTCTCTCCTATTCCCTGATATATACATGGGGGAAAACATTATGGCTCCAAAGGAGAAACTAGCAGCATATGGGTGTGAGGTTCTCAAAGGGAGCGAACACCATGTGCCCACCCCTGAAATTACATCTTGACCCATTTAGGGCATTATATTTTTTCCTTTGTGGAAAATATCCTGCCAAAGGTTATCACGCCACAATGTGTATTTTTGTTCTACTGCCTGCACATGATATCCAACATTTCAATGTATTTTTGAACCTGGGGGGGGGGGGGTCACAACGAACTGGCAGACCAACCCTGAGAAGCCCTAAGGCCACCCCACCCACCCCCTCACCTCCGTTTAAAGGTCTTCCGCTCCGTTTCTGCCATCGGGAGCGAAGGTGGCGGGACCCCTTTCAATCTCTAAGCCTGGGGCAAGTTCCTCCAGCCCTCCTGCTAACAAGATTTTATGGGGAGGGAGGAAGACACCCCCCCTCCCCTGCTTTTAACACCAACCACTGCCTAACAAGCACGAAATGTTACAAATTTGCCAATTACTTGCTCTGTTTGAGCGGTTGCGAGAGAGCAATTTGGCTCCGAGGGGTTCCCAAGGAGCTTGCTCCGTGCCCTTAAACAAATTTTGCATAGCCTCCCCCCCCCTCCCCTTGGGCAAACCTGGAGTTCTCCTGCCTCCCCCCACCGGCTTTCGCACCCTGTCCTTTATGCTTGGAACTGGGGGGGGGGGCAGACTGGAAAGCCAGCTGGCCCCTGAATCTTGGATGGTAATGGTGACGGTGCAGGAGGCAGTGACAGGTAAGCGGTGGCACCCCCTCGTGACTGCTAGCTGTGTCAGAGTTCAGCAGCTTCCATCATGGTTGCCAGCACCACTGGGGACTGGCTTGGCCGGTTCCACGCAACTTCCTGACTGCTAATGGGCCAGTCCACCCTTGCTGGAAGTCTCTTTCGGAGACTCTCTCGTCTTCCAAGCAATGCTCCCTCTAAGCTGTGGAGTCCCGTGAGCAAGAATTCTACTTTGTGAGCTACTGGCATTCAAGTTGTGAGCAGGGGTCCTTTCATAGCAAAAGAGGTTCCGGAGCTCATGAGCGTAACTTATTTGCATAGGCCACACCCCCTGACGTCACCGGAAGTGTGTCAGAAGGCGACACCCGCCGCTCAGGCTCCACTGGACTGTTTTGGATTGCTAGCTATTGGGTGGGGGGGGGACGTGCAGATCTGTCCTCGCAGAGGAGGGAGAGCTTGTACCTGAATAAAACTTGGTCTTAAAGGTGCCACTGGACTGTTTTGGACCGGGAGCCCAGTGGGGGGGGCTCTGCAACTTAGTGCTTTTTGCTCTGACTGAGGGCTGCTGGGAGCAGGGGGTGGGGCTTGTTTCATGTGCCCGCCCCCTGGGCTCTTTACTGCCAGAGCTCCGCTCCTGTGCACTCCTGCTGGAAATGACCCCTGGTTGTGAGCTAGCGATTTGGCTCGATTAGTTAGATTAGTTAGATTAGTTAGATTAGGAGCCATCCTTCCTGAGCTAAGACAAGAATCTGTGAGCTGGAGGCTAAAAAGCTATGAGCTAGCTCACACTAACTCAGCTAAGAGGGAACACTGCTTCCAAACTGCTCCTCAAAATCCATCCAATACTCTTGGGGCTGCCCACTTAATGCAAGCGGGGCCCTCGCCTGGATCGGCCCAGGCTAGATCTCAGAAGCTAAGCAGGGTCGACCCTGGTTAGTACTTGGATGGGAGCCCACCAAAGAAGCCCAGGGCTGCTACACAGAAGCAGGCCGTGGCAAACGACCTCTGTATGTCTTTCCCCTGACTTGGACGGCCCAGGCTAGCCCGATCTTGTCAGATCTAGGAAGCTAAGCAGGGTCGGCCCTGGTTGGTGCTTGGATGGGAGGCCGGCGAGGAAGCGTAGGGTCGCTATGCAGAGGCAGGCAATGGCAAAGCCACCGCTGAATGTCTCTTGCCTTGAAAACGCTACGGGGTTGCCGTAAGTTGGCTGAGACTGGACGGCACTTTCCACCATAACCTCTCTACATGGGGCTGCCCATGGCACAACTCCGGAAGCTGCAGCTGGTGCAAAATGCAGCAGCCAGGCTGTTGATGGGCCTCTCTATGCGAGTGCTGAAGGCATTGCACTGGCTGCCAACAGCATACCAGATTCGCTTTAAGGTGCTGGTTTTGACCTTTAAAGCCCTTCATGGTCAGGGACCCACCTACCTGAGGGACCGCCTTTCCCCACACGTTCCCCAGAGAGCACTACGGTCAGGGTCGCAAAACCGTTTGGCCCTCCCTGGTCCTAAGGACGCCAGGCTGGTATCGGCCAGGACCAGGGCCTTTTCTGTGGCAGCTCCAACCTACTGGAACGAGCTTCCAGATGAGATCCTCACGCAGTTCCGCAGGGCCATGAAAACGCCAGGCATTTAGGTAGGAGCTGTGTAATCATCTATGCCCGATTCCAACCTATCTCCAGCCTGAGCCCACCAATAATGGATGGACCGATAAATGCACTTATTGTATTTGTCAATTGTTTTTAATAACCTGTGTATTTTGTATTAATATTTGTATCGTTGTTTACCTACTGGTTCTTCTGTAAGCCGCCCTGAGCGGGGTAAAAAATCAAATAAATAAATAACCAAGTCCCATCTCCAAAAGGCCCAAGGGAATGCAACCAAACTCTTCCCTCATGGTGGCAGCACCCACTCTGTTGAAATGGACTTTGCAAAGACCTTTCTTTGTGGCTTTCACTCCCCTCTGGAAAGCATTATCTGTCCTGGCAAGGGAATGAAGAAGTCGGCATTCTCCATGAAATCATCTATCATATTTTTTATCTCACATCACTCCAGATAGCTCCGGGTGGCATACTGGGGGGGGTGTGTGTGTCAGTATTCCACAAACATAGAGTAACACACATACCCCCGGCTTCCCCCACCTGTACCGAGTTCAAAACATTTGAGAGACGCAGCTGCGGCATCCCTGCCATGTAGGTAACTGTGGGCCAGATACTCTGCCTGAGACAGAAATGTTAAAAGAGATGCCACCGAAGGCACCGCTCCACGATATGCCAGCAAGCACTGGAGTATTACACTCATTTACACCTGTCAGGGGGCCTGGCCTGATTGGCGTTCACCCAATTTATGGCCGATAGCAATTGCTTCTTAATTGTTCCCTGAATGCCCTATTTCCCCCAGCGCATTAAAACTAATGTCACTGTCATTTAGGGGTAGCCACACGGTTCCTGCCAGCTCTCTCTGAAGGAAGCACAATCCAAAGTACAGCGGGGAGGCCGCCGATTTCCTTGCAGTGGTGGCAGCGATGCAGGAGAAAAGGTCGTTTTTAAAAAAGAGACTTAATGAAATCTTCTCTTTGTAAGTGTAATAGAGAACTTCCTCGATTATTCTTCCATCCCAATAATATCACGGGACTAAGGATCTGGGGCTGAGAAGGCAGGGGAAGAAAGAAGGAAAAGGAATCAAGGCAGTACAGCCATCAGAGTGTTGGGCTGAGTTCAAAACTCCACTCAGCTATGAAACTCACTGGGGAACCTCAAGGCCAGTCGCTCTCCCACAACCTAACCTACCTCACTAAGGTGCCAGCCTCCAGGTGGCGGCTGGAAATCTGGGATTACAGCTGATCTCCAGCACAGACCAGTTCCCCTGGAGAAAATGGCCTCTTTGGAAGGTGGACTCTGGCCCCGGTCACACGGAGCATTAGGCACGCTAGAGAGATGGAAGATAGGCGGATTTTCCGGGCGCAATCTCACCGCCACATCTGGGAAGCGTAGAGCTCCCATGGCTCACCCGAGGCTTCACTCCGAAGATGTGCTGTAAAAAACTAGTACCTCCGAGGTACTAGTTTCCGGAAACTGCGGGGCAAGGGCGGGTGTCAGATCACGTTTCCGGTGTTAGCTCGTGGCATCCGGCGGCTGCCCATGTCCCGTCGCGAAAACGTTTTTTTAATCAAGTCTCCACGGGTGCGCACAAGCACCCAACGGCGCATGCAAACACTTGGGTTAAAAAACAACAACACAACCCCCGCAACGCCGCTTCTTTGCCGCGCCGCAGGAGTGAGGTATGATCGGCACCTCCCCCCAACCACAGGACATCGGCGGGATGGCGAGCGGGACGTGGACTCTGTGGCATTGTATCTTACTCCCCACACCCCTCCCTCTTCTGGCTCCACCCCCAAAATCTTCAGATCTTTCCCAACCTGGAGCTGGTAATGCTCCCTGTAAGCTGTGGAGTCTCGTGAGCAAAAATTCTACCTTGTGAGCTACTGGTATTAAAGTTGTGAGCGAGTGATTTGGCTACTGCCTAAATTAGATTGATCTGGAGCCCTCCTTCCTGAGCGAAGACAAAAACGGGTGAGCCAGAGGTTAAAAAACGGTGAGCCAGCTCACACTAACTCAGCTGAGAGGGAACACCACTGGCAACCCTTTACCTCAAAGGGTTGTTATGAGGTAAAGTGTGGGAAAGGATAACCACGTATACCACCTTGCACTCCTTGGAAGAAAGCTGGGATTTAAAAAAAAAAAATCAGTAGGCATGTAATGAAGCATCAATTGGTCACTCAGAGGTTTATCTGTGGTTCAACCGCAAACTAATGAACGCCTTCTTCCACATTTTGGAATCTCAAAGCAACCTCTCCTTGCTGACAAAGGATTAATTAGGAAGTTAATGCAGAATTGATTTAATTTAAAGATTTATACCCTCTTCTCCACATTAGGTGGAAAGAGTTTACCGCAAATGCATATAAAAGGCGAAGCCCCAAAATAAAACCATGTATATTACTTTTTCTGATTTGTTGAACAGGATCGTCCTCAGATCACTAAGGGGCCTTAAACGTTCAGCCACTGGCTTCACAAAAGAGAATAGTTCCACATGCTCCCCAAAATGGAAGAAGGGAAGGAGCAGGCCAGATTTCCTTGGGAAGGCTGTCGCCACGCCAGAGCTCCGGCCCAGCCATGGAACAATGCTGAACTAACAGAACCACTGGCAGAAACGCATCAGGAGACCCAACCTGGCCAGTGTGACCTTCAGGTACATCAGTCTCAAACTGCGAAGGTAAGACGAACCAGCACCTTGGGTCAAGTACACTTTGGTAGTTTTCACAGATGCTGTTTGAAAGAGGGTCTTTTTCCTGTTTTGCCGGGGGATCAAGGAATTCCTGGGCACATCCTGGATCTTCCCACTTTCCTGAATCTGCTTTGCTGAGATGTTTTGGGGAAAACTGGAGCAAAGCCAGGGTGCTGGCCCTATGAAGAGGAAAGTCTGGATCCACCCACATCAGTGCCGTTTCCCTGCCCCAGTCTCCTAATATGGCCATATCCCCCATACTCTGGGTTTGCAGACCTTGCCCACCGACCCTCAGCTGATTGACGGGTGAAAACTGGGGGCAATCGTCCTGGGAAGAAAAATTTAAAAAAAGAAAAATAAGGCCTTGGCTACTTTGAGGGAAGTTCTGACCACAGAGCTCCTGCCGATTCCCAGAGCTACCAAGAAGTGACAAGGATAGCTCTAGCAATTGCCAAAAACTCTATGGTGAGAACTTCCGGTATGCAGCCAATGATTTATTTCCCTTTTTAATTTTCCTCTTGGAACGCTCCACCCTCCCAACTCTGCCACCTGCTCTAAAAAAAAAAAAGCATTATAACATTACAACAATCCGCCTATCAGAGTCTCTGAATTCCCAGCTACCATTTAAAAAAATTAAGCCACTAGCACCTTTCATTCCTGAGATACGCCTTTCCCTGGAGACCTACTTTCCTACATTCAAATGGGTCTGAAGAATTCAAGTGTTGGTCTGAAGCAATAGAACAAAATTTGGGTCCAGTGACACCTTTAAGACCAACAAATTTTAATTCTGTGTATAAGCTTTCATGTCCATGCACACATCTTCAGGTGCACTGAAACAGACTTCCTCAGGCCTTACATATAGACAACTAACCCCACCCCACCCCCGGCAACTAACCCTCCCTCTCTACTGATATGTAGGGCTTGAGGAAGTCTGTTCCAATGTATCTGAAAAAGTATGCATGCACAGGAAAGCTTATACCCAGAATTAAACTTTGCTGGCATTAAAGGTGCCACTGGACTCAGACACTGTTCTATTACTTTCCTAAAGAGTTTCATTTTTAAAAAGTAAGCAGGGAATTCAGAGAACCCAATAGACAGACTGTTCTTTTTTTAAAAAAAAGTTTTTTATTAATCATTTCAACAAATACAACAATAGTAGAATGACAGTAGAACAAAAATAAACAAACAACTTTCACTGTGTAACACTGAGTTTTGTCAATATATAGTTCTCTGTAACATTATCTATTTTATTACAACAGGGCTATAAATTTACTGTTTTTGTTATTTTCAAAAGAATTCACGTTCTCTCGATCAAAACAACATTTTTCCAAAAAAGGGTACCATTTCTCCAGGTAGTTTGAAGTAGCCAAGAGGTTTTCTGATCTCCTAATGTCTTCTGTTATTTTGTCCATAATGGCACAATCCCAGATTTTAGAATACCAGGCTTCTATCGAAGGGGAGTTTGGCATCTTCCAATTCGTGGCTATAACGTTCTTTGCGGCCAATTATTAGTATCTAAATGAGCTCACATCGCATCTTGGGAATGTTTAACTCCTGCGCTATAATGATATGACAGCTGCCAATTAAAATACAACCCCCCCAAAAAGAAGCAAATATTAGAACTATGTGGTCATGTTGCAAAACACCCGACATCTGATCTGTCTGACAGCTTAGCTCTAAGTTCCTTGCAAAGTTCTCTGTTTTTAAAAAAAAGCCCAATCTGCACAACTACCCAGCAAATCTTGTACTGCCACCTCAAAACTACAGAAAAAAAACATGCTAGGTCCCCAGAGTCCTTTCATCGCTCGGCAAAAGTGAAACGGACCTCAGCAAACTCGAGAGATCTCTGGTTTTTAAAGCAGGACGATAGGGGGATATTGGGCATTTTTCCAAAGCAAAGGACACGTGACTCTTGCCCAAAGTGGGAGAACTGGCCGGCCTCCAACCCCCCCATGTGAGGATTTTGCCAAGCTTGGCAAAGGAGAAGGCAGAGTGGTCTCTCACACCATCAAACTGAAGCGTCAGCTCCTTTGCCGGCTCTAGCAGGGGAACCGCAGGTAAGTCAAAAACCAGACGCCCACTCCCAATCTGGTCTCCATCCATCCCCTTCCTGGAGGGACCTTAATTCCTATTCGTTCCACATGGTCCCAAGGCGGCCTTGCTCCTGGGGGGGAGGATTTATAGTGAGGGAACGATCTCTTGCTTTAAACCGAATTGCTCCAGTGGTACCATCATTAGAAAAACATTAAAACAGTCCGGCTGGCGACAGCCAAGTTCATCTCCTTGCTTTTACACCTGGGCTCATAAATCCTGCCTTTTTTTACAAGCTAGCCGGGGTGGGTTGATTTATAAGGTGAAACAAATATTAAAACACTTCAAGGGGGGGGGGAAATAAAAAGACAGGCTCGCCACAGCTGGTCTTACATCTCCCACACGGACTTTTGCAGGATCTATGCTTTCTGGACATGGCGGTGGGGGGGATAAAATAGATTAAATTGTCGTTGGTATCAGCCAACTTTCAGACGATACAAGGTTCTTCTGCGAAACCTGAATTTCCCTATTCTAAGAAAAAGCCAGCCTTTAATTCAAATGAAATTAAGCTCTGGAATCACTTTCTTTAAAATTAGTCAAAACACTAAATGCCAGTGATTAGTTCTTGCTCTTTTTATGTTTCTGGCATTTTTAAAATGGGGAGATGCACATTGTTCTAATGCAGTGGAAGCGGTCATTTATATTTGCATGGAAGAAAAGACTCATAACACCACTGGTTGTTAGTCATATCTATGATTGGGTTTTCATTCAGTTACCTGGAGAACACACAAGTCATAGAATCATAGAATCAAAGAGTTGGAAGGGACCTCCAGGGTCATCTAGTCTAACCCCCTGCACAAGGCAGGAAATTCACAATCACCTCCCCCATGCACCCCCAGTGACCCCTGATCCATGCTCAGAAGACGGCGGAAAACCTCCAGAATCCCTGGTCAAACTGGCCTGGAAATTTGCTTCTTGACCCCCAGAGTGGTGATTGGCATTTCCTTGGGTTCTCTTGGAACAGGCCATGAGAACTACGCACTAATGCAACCCTTGCTGCCTTCCCTGTCATGATCTGCCTAAGTTCACAGAATCAGCATTGCTGCCACCATCTAGTCTCTGCTTAAAAACCTCCAAAAAAGGAGAGCCTACCACCTCCTGAGGAAGCCTGTTCCACTGAGGAACTGCTCTGTCAGGAAGTTCTTCCTGATGTTTAGTTGGAAACTCTTCTGATTTAATTTCAACCCATTGGTTCGAGTCCGACTTTCTGGGGCAACAGAAAACAACTGCACACCATCCTCCATATGACAGCCCTTCGAGTACTGCACAACCCTGCACACAATCACAGTGGATCTGAGTATGTATACCTTTATTTATTTAGTTTATTTACACCCCACTTTTCTCCAATGGGAACTCAAAGCAGCTGACATCATTCTCTGCTCCTCCATTTGTATCCTCGCGACAACCCTGTGAGGTAGGCAAGCCTTAAGAGTGTGTGACTGTCCCAAGGTCACCCAGCAAGTTTCCAAAGCAGAATGGGGATTTGAACCTGGGTCTCCCAGATCAGCGTTCCGTGCACCTTGATGTCTAGTCATGCCAGTCACATGACCATGGAAATGTCTTTGGACAGCGCTGGCTCTTTGGCTTGGAAACGGAGATGAGCACTGCATCCCTAGAGTCAGATTCGACGGGCTTTCGAGCAAGGGGAACCTTTACCTTTACTCCCACATCCTAGCTCTACAATCTAGCCACTGCCACACTGGCTCTAAATTATTCCGCCTGACACTACCAGAAGGAGGAGGAAGAGGAAGAGGAAGAGGAGGAGGAGGAGGAGGAGGAGGAGACTGGTTTTATACCCTACCCTTCACTCAGAGTCTCAGAGCGGCTTACAAACTCCTTTCCTTTCCCCTCCCCACAACAGGCATCCTGTGAGGTAAGTGGGGCTGAGAGAGCTCTTTTGAGAACTGCCCCTGAGAGAACAGCTCTGACAGAACTACGGCTTTCCCAAGGTCATCTAGCAGCTGCAAGTGGAGGAGTGGTGAATCAAACCTGGTTCTCCCAGATTAGAGTCCGCACACTTAACCACTATACTAAACTGGCTCTCGCAGAGCAGGGAAAAGAGACCAAGATCCTTTGTGAAGACTTGGTGTGACATAGCAGTCTGAGTGTTGAACTAGGACATGAGTTCAAATTCCAGTTCACCAAAAAGCCCCCTGAGCGACCATGAGCCACTGAGGGAAGGAAGAACCATGTACACCACCCAGAGGCTCCTTGGAGGAAAGGCGGAATAAAAATGTTGGAACTGAAGAATAGCAATGGTCTCCTTTCATCCTTGGGATCCACATTTGAGGAGAGAGCCACACATTTGTTATAGGGGAAGCCCCACCCTTCACACACTAGTGTAGGGGTCCCCAACCTTTTTTGAGCCTGCAGGCACCTCTGGAATTCTATCACAGGGGGGTGGGGGCACAATCCCAAAATGGCTGCCGCAGGAGGCAGAATTCACCACAAAATGGCTGCCACAGAGGCAGAATTCACCACAAAATGGCTGCCCCAGGAGGCAGAACCACAAAATGTCAGGAACTGAGGTTACGCATTCCTCTAATTAGTAACCCTTGAGATTTCAGGCAAAAGGTTTGTATGACAGGATGACTTTTAAAATGAACATACACACAGGATAACACAGTAAAGATCCTTGTGCTGCAACCAGCAGCTGTTTCTGACACAACTTTTAAAAAAATCCGCACAGGTAAGATCTAGGGTTGTCAAGTGGCACTTACCTTGCCGGCGGGGGACTCCCGTTCGGATCCCAGCACGCACGCGCCGCATGCACGTCACAGGGAAGTGACGTCATGACGCCGGGCACGCTGGGGGCGGGGCCACGACCATACAAGGGAAAACCATAGAGTTTTCCCTTGTATGGCCGTGCACGCTGGGGCGGGGTTCCCCCCGGGGCCCGATTCCCGGCATCGGGGAACGGGCCTCTGGGGCAGGGGTGGGGGGTTCCGCCCCCCGGGGGGACTTGGCAGCCCTAGTCGGATTTCCAATGGCCAATCAGAAGCCCTGCCAGGCAGAAGGACCCACCTAGCCCTGCCCACTCACGGTACCCACGGGCATCACACTGAGGACCCTTGCACTAATGTGAGATGCAGGCCCAAGCTCGCTCCCTACCTCCTTCCCCTGACCCAGCTGGAAGCAAGTCTGGGGAAACCGGCCCGAAATTTGAAGGTGAACATCAGTGATAGTGGCCAGGGACCAGGGTTGCCAGGTCTTATCCAGGTCCCGGCAGGGGGCTCCAGCCCCACCCCTTGACATGCCCAGCACAATGATGTCACTTCTGGGCACGTCATGTAGGGGACGCTCTAACGTTTGGGTAAAAAACTCTATGTTCACCATAGCGTTTTTAGCCAAATGCTAGAGCATCCCCTGCACAACATGCCCAGCGCGATGACATCACCTCTGGGTATTTCGGGCGCAAAAGGGCTCTTTGGGGTGGGGCTCCCCCCATTGACTAGTTGGCCAGCGGGAGACTGGGGCACCAGAAACTGGGGGGACCCCACCCCCCACTGGGGGGGTCGGCAACCCTAGCAGGGAGAGTCTTAAGTCCCCTCCCTCCTTGTTGATCTTCTACGCTAAGTACCCTCCCAACGCTCACTGGTGTTCACCTTTGCTCTTCACCACCCACAACGTCCCCAACAACCCCCAGACTGCCTCCGACAGGGTTGGATCTAGACGACCATTTCTAAGAGTTCAAAGACATCTGCCCACAGAGTACCATTTCCCTGTCCTCTCGCCTCTTATGGCAGCCCAAAATCCTGTTCCTGGTTTCCCCCTCTCCCCCACAAGTAAGATTTCAGGGATCCTTTCGGGCCTCTGTAGGAGGTAGAAGGCAGGAAAGTCACGCTTTGTGGGGAAACGTCCTTGCACCCGTGGCACCATCCGGCCTGCACCCAAGCCGAGGGCTAGAAGTGGAGGTGTTTTCAAACAAGTCCACTCCGATAGACCAAACTAAGGTTTGATTTTGAAAGTCGATTTCACGGTTGAGCATAACACTGTCCTCTTTCATTCCCACCAACATCTGGAGCACATCAAACCCCAGTCTGCTGTCATGTCCAAAACCCAGATCCTGGTGATGCAGAGATAGTGAAGTGTACATGTTCAGAAGGCAAGTTGGGATTTGGGTGCGGGGAACTCAGGTCAAATCTCAGCTCCCTCCCCCAAAACACACAACTGGCTCACCCTTTACAATATGGTGATATATCAATATGGTGATATATCAAGCCTACCTTACATGGCAGTTGTAAGGATTATAGAAATCACAGATATCAAACTTATTTTTAAAAGCCCTCAAACTGGATTTGGATCTATAAATTGTGGTTTTAAAATTTTATTTTGGAGGGGGAAATTATGTATGTGTATATACTTTATACTACATAAAGTTTTGTAAATGATTGTAGAATGGTTAGCCCAGGGGTGTCGAACTCATTTGTTATGAGGGCCGGATCTGACATAAATGAGACCTTGTTGGGCCGGGCCATGTGTGTCATAAAATGTAATGCCAGGTAGCGGAGATATAAACTTTATAAAGGACACAAACACAAAGGGTTTTCTTTACTTAAAATAAAATCATGCTTAAAACATTCGCACTCTTGCAATATTTTGTTTATTTAAAAGTGTCTGATAACTGACACCTCTTGCTCTGAATTATTGCATCAAAATGTCTGTGCTGTTGCAATCTTGAGTATGCTGTTCAGGTGTGTATCTGTAAGCTGCAAACCTACGATGATGCAGCGGCAGCAGAACTGGAAGAAGCAGCAGAAGACAGCCAGTTCCACTGTGGGCCTGATAGAAGCCCTCTGGGGGGGCCTAATCCGGCCACCGGGGTGCATGTTTGACACCCTTGGGTTACCCATTCAATTTATATGCCAGTGTCTCAGTCTTTTAAACCCAAACTGCATCCAAAACTAGGGTTTTAAAAAAAATTAAGATTTTTCAAAGTAAGGTTTTAACACAAAAATCACTCCTAAAATTATGTGCTTGCCCATTTCCCCAAATTCACTCTCTTTTGGACCATACACATCTGTTTGCACAAGATCTCGGGCAGGGATCACGGACTCTGTTTAAAATTGGCAAGATTATTTCTGCCCCTCCCCCAGAATTAGCGAGCACATCTCATCTCCCCCTCCCAACTGGAATTAAATTCCAGAGACAAAAATGCAAGACTTGGATTATTTCTTCTACAACATAAATATATACTCTCTTTTCAGGGGAATCTGTGCTTTCAAGACCAGGGTTGAAAGCTCCAAACTGCACCTGCAAAACGATTCCACGGACCTCGACTTTAGGAGTATAAATCCCCCAGTTCGCTTTCCCCACTGCTACCACCGTTTCTCTTTCCCCCTTCCACTCGACCAAGCCAGGAGGCAAGGGGAACAAGGTGTTTGAAATGGAAGCATTTAAATCAACGACTACCAACTGCAGACATGTGGAAAACAGATGCCAAGCATCCGGCAGAGACAGAGGATCCGTCAAGCTGGGACATCCGGGTCTCATGGCCGAGCTCAAAGGAATGGTGGCCTACAGACAACAGGAGGAAATAATAAGAAGAAAAGATTGGCTTTATACCCAGCCCTTCATGCGGAGTCTCAGAGCGGCTTACAATCTCCTTCCCTTCCACACCCCACAACAGACACCCTATGAGGCAGGTGGAGCTGAGAGAGCTCTGAAAGAACTGCTCTTGAGAGAACTTGTGACTGACCCAAGGTCACCCAGCAGTTGCATGTGGAGGAATGGGAAATCAAACACGGTTCTCCCAGATTAGAGTCCACACTCTTAACCACTACACCAAACTGCAGAGAGAAGGTTTGGGCCAAAGTCCATTTTGAACCCAAAGGCTGTAAAAGAGGTTTTACATTTTTTGAAAATAAATCAGCAGCCTGCTTTGTGATATCCATATGAGGTTCTGGAGATGGATATCACATGAACATACATGGAGGTGCTTTACACCTCTTGATCCATCAAAGATCAGTATTGTCTACTCAGACTGGCAGCAGCTCTCCAGGGTCTCGGGTAAAAGTTCTTTCACATCAACTACTGCCTGATCCATTTTAACTGGAGATAGTGGGGACTAAACCTGGGATCTTCTGCACGACAAGCAGATGCTCTGCTCCGGAAGCACTGCCCACTCCCCATCACCAGGATGGGGATGATACCCTCTATACATCTCATTGAATACGCTGCAGTCTCTGTCTGGGATCAGTTCCTGACCAACACGGACTAGAGGCTGAGAAGAAACTGAAGCTGAATCCTGACGAGGCGCAGCAAATGCTGGTCAGTCAGGTGCCTGTTTCTGAGGAGGTCACCCTATCAGTTTTCGATGGGGTACAGCCCTATTCCATAGGCAAGGTAAGCATTTATCCT
The DNA here is from genome assembly GCF_001447785.1 of Gekko japonicus. Lineage (NCBI taxonomy): Eukaryota > Metazoa > Chordata > Lepidosauria > Squamata > Gekkonidae > Gekko > Gekko japonicus. The sequence continues at coordinate 379,609 of NW_015160858.1, read as the reverse complement.
GGCAGACGCTGTGTTGTTGGTGGCTAGGAGTGTGTTCTTCTGGAGACGTTCAGCCCAGACGTTTCCCCTCTTTTTAGAGACTCCACACTATGTAATCTCAAGGATTGATCACTGCAACACGGTCTTGGCAGGGCAGCCCTTGAAGACTTCTCGGAAACTGGTACAGAATGCAGCAGTGCATTTGTCGCTGGAGCATTCTGATGGGAGCTTCTCCCTCGCATTATGAAATCTCTTTCCTGGTTGCAAAATTGTTTCTGAGGGCGATTCGAGGTGCTGCCCCTTACATTTAATGCCCTTTGCGACTTGGAGACCACGGACCTGAAGGGGCATGTCTCCCGATTACAAGCCCGGGAGAAAGGTTTGTTCAGCCCAGCAACGCTTTTTTGGCTGTGCCTTCCCACACCCCTGGGGTGCGGTCATCTGCTCCCCCTCTGCAGGCTTTCCTCGAAGGCTGGACCCATTTTACAGAATGGTTTCTCTAAAGAGTTGAGGAAAGCCCCTCGCCTGACAGCCTTCCAAAGGGGTTATAGAACAGAAATCCTCAAGAAGGCCATTTGGTGTTAATTTATTTAAAACATTTTTTAGCCACCCTTCTCCCTTGAGAAACAATATAAATAAAAGTAAAACATTGGGGGGGGGGCCTAAAAACAACAACAAACAACTTAGGACTGCCAATTATAAAAACTAAATCAATCAAATGCAGCCTAAATAAAACTGTCTTCAACTTTACAACGTTTGAGTCCAATGGCACCTTTAAGGCCAACAAAGTTTTATTTAAGGTGTACAAGGACACTTTATTTCATGTACAAGCACACTTCCTCAGACAAATTGAAACAATTTTTCTTCAAGCCTTACATACAGGAAGATTTGGGGGGGGGGGACGCACGTTTTGGAAGCATCAGAAAGGACCAGTCAGAGTTGAGATACATATGTGAAGCTGAGACTGGATCAAGGCAGCAAGATCAATGAATGGCAGCAAATTAGCACACAAATGTGAGAGCTAAAAACAGATGTGACAACAGAGCCTGAATCCGGGGGCACCCCCAAGACCAACCAAGCTCAAACCTGGGTACCTGCGAGAATAGAAAGAGACTCTGCATGTGTAGATACACACTTCTTCAAATATACAGAAACCGATTTCCTGAAATATTACATACAGGTAGGGGGGGTTAGTTGCCAGGAAGAGCTAATTAGAGTCAAGATGCATAAGTAACTGAGCAATAAATACAGCTAAGACTGGAATCACACATTTGGTAAGACGTAAATAACAACAAATTGGAACACAGATAATAAAGGAGTTAAGAACGGGTGAGAAAAATGTGAGTCCAGTGGCACCTTTAAGACCATCAAAGTTTAATTTCTGGGTATAAGTGAGAACTGAGTGACTTAGCGTGTGTAGTAAGATAAGAAGCCGACATCTCTGTTAAGTCCTGTGTGTTCCATTGTCCTGAGTGTTGTAATAACTTGTAATTTAGCAGTCTCGCATACCAGTCTGTCTTCAGCTTTGTTTGTTTTAATTACTACAGTGCGTGTTTTAACTTTGTTACTTACCTTGAGTCCCACTTGCTGGGTGAGAAGAGGGTTTGCAAAGATTTTAAAGAAAGTGCAAACGCCTCTTAAATTTATTCCCACTAATATTTCTTCCTTGGTGTTGCACATCTGAGACACTTCTCTCTGTAAGCTAGAAGTGTGGCTTTCACACTTCCATAATTTTTCAGTGCACATTACATGCTGTTATTGAGTACCACCTGTGCAATTTTGTCCGACCACATTTTGTAGCAGTGAGCTCCATAGCTCAATTATGCTTTGATTAAGGAAGTACTTTCTTTGCCTGTTCTGAATCTAAACAGCTTCACCAGGCAACGCAGAGCTCATCCTAATTTTATAAGCCACCAATACAGACCATGCAGGATGGGGAGAGCTGCAAGAAACTCCCCATTCAGAGGCAGTCTATCAGATGCCATGAGAAAAAGAGGAGGCAGAAGTTTACGGCTTTGTCCCCGCTTGGGGCACTCCTTGAGGCATCTTGGCTAGAAACACTAGACTGGGCAGCCCTTTAGCCTGATCCAGCAAAAGGCAATTCCCAACACTCACACACACCCCACCACACCCCATAATGGTATTTTGTGAAGTGAGTGATCTCTCAACTGAGAGAAGAGGCGTTTGAGAATTTTTCACTTCTCAAATTTAGAAAGAATGGATTAACACCCCCAAAGAAGCACGGAAAAATGATGTGTTTTGTTTTTTAAGAAATTAGCTCTAGGGACAACAGTCGGAGTAAATGTATTTTATTGGTCCGGGTCACACGGGCCGGAAAATGCGGGGGGGAAGTGTGGCTGTTTGTCCTGGAGCAAAGTAACACGTGGCAGCCTGATCACATGTCCCGTGGAGGTCCTGTGGGTATGCCATTAGGTGCCGATCACATGGCTATCCTGCAGCGCAGCAAAGAAGCAGTGCGGCGCGATCACACTGGCAATCGCTAGGCACCGCTTCCGTGGCAAACGGGAATTTTTCCCCTCACCACAGTGTGCACATGTGCCGGTGGGCGTTTGTGCGCATCCTGTGGAGACTTAAAAAAAACACAATATCCGGTTTGTAACGGGACATGGGTGGGCGCCGGATGCCACAGGATTCCAGCAGAAACGCGATCAGACGCCCGCCCTTGCCCCGGATTTTCCGGAAACTAGCACATCGTATGTACTAGTTTTTTACTCCGTATCTTCGGCAAGAAGCCATGGGTTAGCCACGGGTGCACTACGCTTCCCAGATGTTGCGGTGTGATCGCGCCCGGAAAATCCACCTATCATCCGTATCTTTAGAACAGCAAATGCTCTGTGTGAACGGGACCTAAATTTAACAAATGACAGCATGGACTGGATACTACGGAGACCAGAACCCCAGGCCCTTTGTGTAAAAAAGGGGAAACAAAATGGAAGCCAAACACAGCCCAATCTAGCATACCATCTAACTGTATCTCCCACAGTGCCCCACTTTTTGGCCCCTTTCAGACAGCCTTTGTAATCCATCTTGGTAGCCCTGTTGCTAACAGGTTTTTTGTGTCATTTCAGACACGACCGTTTTAGCAACCAGCTGCTAACAGATTTTATTTACCTTTTCATACAAAGCCACTTGTGTCCAGTTAGCAAAGTGTGATTGAGCTGTTCTTGAGGTAAACTGCTTTCTTCCATTTTCACCTCTTCTTTGCACTTCTGAATCGCCGTGGCGTGCTGTTTATAATGTCTGCAGCACTTACAACTCTGCTGTGCTTTCCCCCCACCCTTTTCCACCACGTGATCTTCCTTGAACTTTTTTTTAAATGTTCAAAATTGAGTGCTATACCAATGAGATGCCTCAGCACCATTGAGATACACTCAGGGGTCATTTCGTAGAAAAAGAGGTGCAGGAGCTCATTAGCATAATTCATTAGCATAACTTATTTGCATATGCCACACACCCTGACATCACCGGAAGTGTGTCAGATGGCAACACCCACCGCTCAGGCTCCACTGGACTGTTTTGGATTGCTAGCTACTGGGGGTGTGTGTGTGCAGATCTGTCCTCGCAGAGGAGAGAGAGCTTGTACCTGAATAAAACTTGGTCTTAAAGGTGCCTCTGGACTGTTTTGGATGGGGGCGGGGGGGGGGGCTCTGCAGCTTACCTGGCTGCTTCTTGCTCTGACTGAGGGCTGCTGGGAGCAGGGGATGGGGCTTGTTGCATCCGCTCCTGTGCGCTCCTGCAGGAAATGACCCCTGGATACACTGAGAAGTGCTATATTGGTCTAGCCAGCGCTACAGCATTCAACTTAGAATGTTCCAAAAAAGTTTGAGGAAGGTCCGCGCGGTGAAAAAGTGTGGAGAAAAAAGTGCGGCTCTGTTTGAAACGGCCAGATCGCTTCGGAGACGGCTCATTAACAGGATGAAATTCGCTGAATAAAAATACTGTCCTTGTATCGCTTTACTCAGAACCGGCCCAACAATGGATAACATCCAGTTTAGAACGGTAATGCGAAAGGGGCATTTATCCTGACACCATTTGTCGTGAAAATTCTAAGCATTCAGGCTTTCCTTCTAGAAGGACCCTCACTTGGTATTTATTGATCGGTCTAGTTCTCACGCAGAGCCCCTCCCCCCCCCCACGGCAGATTCCCAAAATTACTCAGGGTTAACAGAATGGCTGCATAGCCACCCTGAAGTCAAGAGTAAGAGCACAGCCCCGTATGAACGGCAGCATCTGCTGAGGCAGGGGCGAATCGAAAGGCATGCTGTCCCTAGCACAACGGAACGTTCTCTGACACTGAAACAACCCATGCACAGGATCTCCAGTGCACACACCCCAAAATGATAAGTTTTGGGGAAGCAACATCTGTTTAATGTTGAAGAATTGGCCAGGCTCACATCTGCGGAATTCGCTGCCAGAGGGTGTAATGATAACCACGGACATAGACGTCTTTAAAAGGGGATTAGGCAGAGTCGTGGAGGAGAGGTCTATCAGTGGCTACTAGCCATGGGGACTAAAGGGAACCTCCATGTTCAGAGGGAGCAAACCTCAGAATCACCAGTGTTGGGAGGCAACACTGGGGAAGGCCTCGGCCTCTCTGCCCTGCTGTTGGCCCTCCAGAGGAACTGGCTGGCCACTGTGTGAGGCAGGATGCTGGACTAGATGGACCACTGGTCTGACCCAGCAGGGCTCTTCTTATGTTCTTATGAAGGCCTCAGCCTCTATGCCCTGTTGTTGGCCCTCCAGAGGAACTGGCTGGCCACTGTGTGAGACAGGATGCTGGAGTAGATGGACCATTGGTCTGATCCAGCAGGGCCCTTCTGATGTTCTTATGAAGGCCTCAGCCTCTGTGCCCTCTTATTGGCCCTCCAGAGGAACTGGTTGGCCACTGTATGAGACAGGATGCTGGACTAGGACTATTGGCCTGAACCTGCAGGGCTCTTCATGTTCTTATGAAGGCCTCGGTCTCTGTGCCCTGTTGTTGGCCCTCCAGAGGAACTGGCTGGCCACTGTGTGAGGCAGGATGCTGGACTAGATGGACCACCAGTCTGATCCAGCAGGGCTGTTCTTACGTTCTTATGAAGGCCTTGACTTCTCTGCCTTGTTGTTGGCTGTCCAAAGGAACTGGCTGGCCACTGTGTGAGACAGGATGCTGGACTAGATGAACCATTCATCTGATCCAGAAGGACTCTTCTTATGACAGCGGTTGCAAGCTCTGCCATTTTCAACGAACCCCAATCCCATCTGAGCAGAGGCACCCGGAGTTCAAACCACAGCAGCAGGGGAAATGATACGCCTGCAACAGAAGAGAAATGCTCTTTCCTGAGCAGAGTTTTGTGTACACCATAAGGCTGCAAAGGCCAACATGTCACTGAGGAAAATGTGTCTCTCTTTGTAACGCCACTAACCTCATGCCAAGGATCGCTGCTTCTACATGCATTTTCCCAGTATTACACACTGATAAAGGCCTGCCGTAGGTTCATTTAAATTCTTCACGCTGCTTTTCCGTCATAACTGGTTTTAAAAAATGGCTCGCAATAATGGAAAAGATCAATTATTTAAAAACTAAAAGCCATCCATTCTACAACGTAAGATAGCAGAATGGCACATTTATTATTTTTTAAAATGCAGTATTGAGCCTCCAGAATGATCTCAACTAAAACTCAAAATCCTTACTACCCTCTGAAAGGTAAAGAGAGTGTGTCCCACCTGAATGCAAAGAGGAAGAGAACACCTCAGTTTGGGGCCCAACACCAAGGAAAACCTGCTTCCGGTCTGTCTGAACTTCCCAAACCGATTTACAGCCCTGTGGACCAGACTGGGTTAATACTATCCAGCTAGTTATGACCAGTCAAGGAAAGCACAAAATGCAGAAAGCATGTGGGAGCACAGACGTTGCCAGCTATTTACCTGGAGAAATATGGCTTTGAACAACAGAGGCTAAAGTAACTTCAGGTACAGACTCAAAAAAAGAAAAAAAGAGAGAGAGATGGCACCTGAGAAGAAAGGTACACAAATAACTGGATCAGGGCTGGTGACAAATGCTGGCAGGATTGGGCATCTTCTTAGTAGTGTAGTGGTTAGGAGGGTGGACTCTAATCTGGGAGAAACAGGTTTGATTCCCCACTCCTCCACATGCAGCTGCTGGCGTGACCTTGGGTCAGTCATAAATCCTCTCAGAGCTGTTATCTCACAAGCAGTTCTGAAAGAGCTCTGTCAGCCCCACCTACCTCACAGGGTGTCTGTTCCGGGGACAGGAAAAGAGATTGTAAGCCGCTCTGAGGCTTCTCCGGGTAGTGAAGGGCAGGGTATAAATCCAATCTTCTTCTTCGATCCACAGCCTAGAATGGCAGGGCGCCCATGCCAACCAGAGGTGCTTGGATCATCCACTCACACAGGGAAGAAGACACCCAGAAACTCATGTGATTTCCTGCTTCCTGGCCTGTTTATTACCAATAGTGCGGAGAGGAACATGAAAAAGTTGTGTTCTTCGGGGGGGGGGGGGGGGGGGAAACCAAAAGT
>NW_015160858.1:338552-373029 GCF_001447785.1 Gekko japonicus | reverse complement strand
TGGGGGGGGGGGGGGGGAGTGTGCATACAAAATTGGTGGCGTGCTTAGTGGGATGGCCTCTTGCCCTCCGCCCCTCAAAACCCAGAGCCAGCCCTGGACTTGCTCTGCAAAATACAAGTGAGTGTGCACATAAAAGCTCATACCTTGAATAAACCTCTGTTGGTCTTAAAGGTGCCACTGGACTCAAAATTTGTTCTTCAGTCTTAACACTATATCCGTTTACTCTGTGACAACTTTTTCCGAAGCATCCCAAACTGGGATGCAGCAGCAGCAACACACCAACGTTTCCTTTTCATGAAACCTACATTTTAACCACATGCATCACAGCTTGGGCTGTACTTAAAAAGATATGGAACACCTGCTTTTCAAAACAACCGGCCACATTTACTATCAAGATGGGCACGTTCGAAGGCACGTATATGGAGCAAAGGTCCATCAGTGGCTATTAGCCACAAGGTATAGATAGGAACTCTCAGTCTGCGGCAAGCGATGCTCTGTATTCTTGGTGGTTGTGGGGGGGGGGGGCAACAGTGGGAGAGCTTCTAGTGTCCTGGCCCCACTGGTGGACCTCCTGATGGCACCTGGTACTTTTGGCCACTGTGTTGACAGAGTGTTGGACTTGATGGGCCATTGGCCTGATCCAACATTGGCTTCTCTTATGTTCTTATGTTCACACCATTGACATTGAAGGCACCACTATGCATGCACTGACAGGATTTTCTAAATCTTTCCTAATGGGAAGACAGTAACAAACATTTAGGAGAGTGGCAGCAAACAATGGGGAGACTGGTCCTCATAAATCTTGACTGTTGGAGAATACGCATCAGAGTGCCATAGAGTTTTGGTTCATATCTGTAATTCGCTGGGGATCTTGGACTGACTTTCCCAAAAGCTCCCCTCCGCTTCTTGTCACATGTCTGTGATGTCACATACTTGCAGCTCAGCAGTCTGCCTAGACGTTCAAGGTGGATCATGCATCTTCAAAGGCTGGTCTATGCCAGCAGGCCGTAGGTCTCCAAGCCGGAGCGATTCCCAGCCCTGCTTCCTGAGATCTTTTAAACTTAGGTTTAAACTTAGGTTCTAAGCTCTTAAATAATAATAATAATAATAAGAGATTGGATGTATACCCCCGCCCTTCACTACCCAAAGGTGTCTCAGAGCAGCTTAAAAACTCCTTTCCCTTCCCCTCCCCACAACAGACACCCTGTGAGGGAGGTGGGGCTGAGAGAGCTCTGACAGAAACTGCTCTTTTTCAAGAACAGCTCTTATCAGAACTACGGCTTGCCCAAGGTCATCCAGCCAGGTGCAAGTGGAGGAGTGGGGAATCAAACCCGGTTCTCCCAGATTAGAGTCCGCGCACTTAACCACTACACCAAAAGAGCTGTTCCATTTGAATCATCAACAATTTTTCTCAAAGCAGCTTAGGTTACTCTGGGAAGTATCCCGTAGTAAAAAAAAATCTGTGGCAAACCACTTTTGGAAAAGCCGGGAATACAGTGAATAGAAAGCAATCAGACAGCCGAATGCCCGAAAATGATTGCAGAACCAAAAAGAAAATATGATGGACAACTGAGGTGAAAGTGGGAGGAAATGCAGAACGAGACTAAAATTTTGTACTCCTGACCTCGGTCTGCAAGGGGTTAGAAACAGGAGGGTGTATTCTGTTACGCTTATTCCCTGACTTCCGTCCATCAAGGAACAAGAAGCTATCGTACCGGGGGGGGGGGGGTTCCTAAGAGATCTCCTCTCCAAGCAATGGCCAGCCCCAAGTCCCCTTAGCTTCTGCACCTTCTGATCTCATGCTGGGAAGGTGGTAGTAAGGGTTTGACGAAGGGGTTTAATAATCAATTTGGTATCCCACCCTTATTCAGCGAAGCTCAAGGTGGCATACCTGAGGCTTTTCTCCGTACTTTCTCCTCAGAATGACCCTATGAGACAGGTTGGGCTGGGAACATGACCCACCTGTGGTCGCCTCACAAGCTTCATGACCAAAAGTTGGGGAAAGAATCTGAAACTGGGCCTCTCTTCACTAGGCCCAGATGTGCCATCCCCTATAAAACTCTTGTTCTCATTTTGGATGTGCGTATCCAGATGACAGGCCATGCGGGATGCAACCATAAGCCACTCTGTGCTCAAGAACAAAACTCAGGCATGACTTTGACGCTTTCCTTTTCTTCAGGATGATTCAATTCCCTTTATGGCCAGGCCCGACCTTCTTGGCCCTCTCGCAGGAGCAGACATAACAGAGGAATCAGGCAATTATAGATTTGGTCAGCGGCAATATCTGTAATCACAAAAGATGGGGGGGAAAGGCGGCCACCATCTAAGGAACTGGGGCAGGCAATCCTCCACAAAAACACACGCTTCAGATGATGTCCGACTTTCAGGAACCCCACAACATGTGGCCGATTCACAGGCCCCTGACACACGGCTTATCTGTTGGTATGAGCAAGAATAGACAAGATAGCCTCCAGGCAGGGAATCGTTCTTTTAAAAATGTATTATACAACGCCAAGTAATTTTAGGCACTTTATAAATAAAATATGATGAAAAGGAGGAGGAGGATGAAGAACAGGAGAAGTCATGGGAAAGGACACACATCCCTTTGCAAAAGCACAACTCCCATGCCTCAAGCAGGAGGATCTTCTCAGAGGAAACGGATTGTTTAAATTCAGTCACTTTTCAATTATAAGGTGTTTTGATATTGTGTCGGTACAACTTTATCGTCCTCATTTCCAAATTGCTTGCTTTTTTGCTTTTTTCTTAGAAAAGAGAGATCTTTGCAAATTGCTTCAATTTACAGTAGAGAGCCAAGATTAAAATGTTGCTGTAAAACAGTCCATAACGGCACGCCACGTGAAAATATATTGAAACGGTCAAAATCTCTACAGTATGCAATCGCGCAAAGTGAAACCCAGCTTTTTTGAAATGGGCAGCTTCAGTTCGCAAGGAGGTGCCCAAGAGAGAGATGACGCTGAAGTTTTTAAAAGGCAGATGAAGAGGGAAAGACTGTCCTGTAAATAAGGAACTTAACACATTACAGGGGCGAGTAATGGCTGGGATAGCTCCCTAAACTGAAGCAGGCTTCTTGAACAACTACAAGCTGCCGCACAAGTTGCTTCTGAAACAGGAAGGGATCTCCAAAATAGTTTGTTAAACGGTATTTCAGGATGCACCCTCAGTCATTTAAAGAGAGTAAAGAAACTAATCATGTAGACATGAACTGCCCCCTCCCCAGTTACCAGGGGCTGGTGTCCACTCTCCTGTTCCTGGGAAATCACTGTTCTCGTTTTAATCTGCAGAAAGATTTTGTGGATGCTGTCTTAAAGTTACATGCATGCTGAGCCCTCCCGTCCTCTCCCCCAGAACTACAGGAGCTGTTCCAAGGAGCGGGACAAATGCACCTTGACTCCGGTGCATGCAAATGTATGTGCACATGCATAGTTACAAAATGCCAGCGAACGGCTTCCCTCCTACCACCATCCGAGTCCTTCTTATCCAGGCAGTAAACCTCGCTGAATGATTTTGGAGCAGCAGCGATTCTGCAAAAAGGAGACCCTCCCCCGTTATGAAGGTTATGCACACCGTTGCACATTTTTAATTTTAAAGGGAGTAAACGGTTGCAGTCAAGCTACTAGCATACCGTGATTCACAATTCAAACTCTAACACAGTAAACTAACACGGAAGATACCAGATAAAGGAAGTTTCCGAAGCACGTAAGGGTCCGTGACAGATAGGGAGATTGGCCAAGTGTCTGAGTTTTCGAAAAACATGTCAGAAAGCCCTGATTTTCATCTGTGAAATGTTGGCGCACATGATTCTACCAAGTGAGCGCAAAGCCCTCCGATGAGCCTAAGCACCTCGTTGGATCCAACACCTCTTATTACCTCCAGTACAGTAACACACAATAAAAAAATGAGAAATTGTCACCATACAACTAAGACGCAGCTTTAGTTGCAGAACACGACTGCAAGGCAGGGAGGGAGAGAAAGAGGGTCTTCGAAAGACCTGCATTCATCTTTCTGTTGGGCATCTTTCTCAGATGGAAGAGAATTCTTCCCCCCCCCAAAAAAAATGCCCAAGACTTCTGGGTACCCAAAGTAGCTCCATTTTTCACCCAGATGTATAGCCACATTAAACAAGACTGTATCGCTGTTCCCATTATTAATATCAACATGAACAATATCTTGGATTATTACATGTGCTCAAATTGTCCTCGTTGACCACTGATGATTTCTGTAGGCTGGACCCTGGTAAAACATTGTCCCCATCTGGCCTTTAAGGGGGTGGACATTTTAAAATGTCATCCGAGCAGAAGCCCGTGTGCCCCGGCTTCTCTCCTGTCCAACCCAGAGGGTAAATGTAGCAGAGCGCATTTGAGTTTTAGCTTTTAATCAACCCAATCCACAGCAAGACACAGCAAGCCCTCCTTGTTATTACAGGAACACGAAAAACACTGTGACCAGTGGGCATTGAAGAGCGCTTGCCAGCTTCTAAAAGGGAGACTGGTGTCAACATTGGTATGAGAACAAGGGTTTTAGAAATACACCAGGTCCCTAATTTTGTCTGTGAAACTTTTGGAAGGTGTGTAGCTATTCTCCAACTCTCAAAAGCCACAAAACAGTTTGACAGACAAGTCTCTGTCGGTAAAAGGGAGTACACTAGCTCTAAGTTCACACTTCTCCCAAAGACAGCTAAACCAAAGATTATCCACGCCAAGGCATACTTCTTTATATCCACGGATCTTGGTTTTCCTTCGGCTTGCTTGATTTCAGCTACAACTCAGAACAAGAAACGCTGCCAGCTTTCTTAATTCCAACATCCTCCCCTCCTTGATTTGCACGCAGGCACCTCTGTCCACCGAGCAACCCCCCCCCCCCCCAGTAGTGTTCCACCACCACATACCAAGAATTCCTGTGGGGCACCACCCCAGTCCCCCATATACTCAATTTCCTTTCCAACTCTGCGAGAGATAAATCCTTCCCCAGCTCTTTGCCAAGGCACGGAACCGGAACGACAGAATCCGGCCTAATAAGAAACCTTGATCTAGCAACCAGATAATACGTTGTATTATGAAACCAGCTGAGGGTGAGCCGATGGGATCAACTTCCCGACCGCTGCTGGCTCCCATACATTCTGTCTCCGTTACTGGGAGCTGGAGCCTGCTCTTCCAATCAGCCACGGCTCTCTAGGCAACAAGGGCCAGGCGACGAGGCCGTGATACAATCCTCTTTCTGGCAACATTGAACCTACATGTAATGGACTAACGAATAAAACTGCCCACTACAGGGAAACCATTCAAAATGCATACACGCACTAAACCATAAAGACGTAAGCAAAAAAAATCCCCCACGAGAACACACGTTTCTTCAGCAGTATTGACCGGACAGAATCTAGGCCAAAATTGGCCCCGTTTGGAACCCTGACATTGTAGCGATTACATTTCCGTTTCAGGGATAAGCATAAAGGGGTCAGGATTCATATGATCATCTCCCAGGGAGCCTTGAGCAAGACGCTCCCGTTAACTGAGAACCCCACACCTCTTCCTGGGCCCATCCTACAAATGGCGACTTCTCGGGTCCAGCAGGAAGGAATCTACCCTTCAGCTTCCTCTATCAACCCTTCTCCTTCCTCTGGCTTTGTGCCGGTGTTTGATATGCATATTAGGAGACTCAATCACCTCCATTTGAGGCTCAGAGACCCGTTGTGTATCTAGACATACTCTTGTGGCCAATCCCTCTGGGAAGAGCTGGGAGAGATCAAAGAGGCCGACCATAGACTCCACCAAGAGAAAAGGGGGGGGGGAACACACAACCCCCAGATTTTAAATGATCCTCTACAGTACCAAGAGGGGAGGATATGCCATGCACCTATCTTCATCACGTGCCCCTCTTACTTAGTGTTTCACACCGATATATCCCTCAGCCACTTCTTCAAATTGCAGCAAAATTTGGCTGTAAAACTAAAGTTATTTATTTTGCCAGCTAGAGAAGATGGAAGAAAAAGAAGAAGGTATTAATGTGAGGCTTAGGCGGCCACTAAAGGTTGCATTTTTCTCGGTAATTTAAAGGCCAAGGCCTTAATTTGTGTCTTTTCACATCGACAATCCAAACGAAATCAAAACAAAAGCCAATGCAAAACAAAATTCTGAGGATGAGCCCAAGATTTCATTGACAAATGAGAGTTAATTTCCCCAACCCAAGAGGAATATTTATTTTTGCTGGCTGCGTTTCTCTTTCCTCACCCAATGAAGTGGGATACACTTTTTACCACACCTTTTTACAGCAAATCCCTCTCTCGTATACATACATGTAAGATCTTTCCTGTTCCCATATATTTCTGTACAAAACCAAACAGGAGAGAGAGGACAGACGGAACAGACCACCCCAAACTAAATGGAACTGACACTATTGGAAAACACATTTTAAGGAGAAATTAAATACAAGACATTTGGATTGATCTTACTTCTGTGTAACCCCCGTATCTTCCCACCCTAGTCCATTACATATGTGGCTGAAAGATTTTGGATGTCTGCAACTGTACCAAAAAGAGAACGAAGCAGACGAAGCAATCACGTGGCTGGTTGTGACGGCAGTTTTGATAAATAAAAAACACTGCTGGGTTCAAACAAAAAAATACACTTTCAGGTATTCCACAGCTGGAAATAAGCAATATAACGGTCTATTTGAAAGGCAAAGAAATTACAAACTTAGTGTTTAAAGATTAGAAATACAAAGACTGCATTGTTTTATTTTTAAATAAACTTGCTCGGATGGCGAGTTTATTCTTTGGTTTTAAAAACAATGAAAAATGTTACGTTCGGGGTTTTTAAATTAAATTTTGAAGGGAAGCCATCACTGAAATGCCACGCTGCTAACACTATTGCCGCATTTTCCGGTATGTTTTTGTGATATGGGTAATCTCATAGACTATACAGTTGGGTTGAAAAATGGGATGGTGTATAAATATTTTTAAATAAATATTTTATCAAGGACTTTGCCTGGATCATACCAATTTGAGACCAAGAGAACAGGATATGTCCAGAACAGCAGGTACTTGGCACTATGACACTCCCTGTTAAATGGCAATGCAGACACAAAAAGCAAAGCCCCCCTTTTTCCCCTCAAAAAAGAATACACACAGAGAGACTAAGAAAATGGAACCCTTTGGTTCCTTGAAGCACTTCAATGGGACACAGAATGTTTCAGCGGGCAAAGCTGTGGGAATTTTCCTCCTGCTACATCCCCTGACCCAGAAACCCCAAAGGGAAGAGAGATCCAGCATTACCCATGCGCCCCCAAGATGGGGTACCATTCCATTTTTTATGGCTGACTGGTAGAGCGTTCAAGATACTAATGGCCAAAAAGAAGCGTCGTTTTCACAACATCTTAATCTCCTCATATCAAACTTTCCACTCTGTCGCCGTCCTCCGATGATCCACACGGAAACGTCACCCCGCTTCCCTGCAGATGCCCTCAAATACCAAACAGTACCAGGATGTCTGGGGGGGGTTTGCCGTGTGCTGTCAACGTTTCCTTTAAAAACGACCTTTGTTTTACATTTTCAGGAAGTCCCTCTTTGAGATTCTTACAGACTGGCATTCCCCACCACCACCTCATTCCCCACCCCTGCCGTTCGCAATGTCAACACGGGTTCATTTACAAAGCTGGGCACTGAGGCGTCAAAGGGGAGGCAAAGAAAAGACAAGGGACCGAGGAGATCCTCCAAGTGTTCCTGAGGAGGCCAAGGTTGGGGATGCCAATGGGGTGGAGAAAGGAAGGTGCAGGCCAAAGGCTCTCACAGGGCTCCCTTCATTAAAATGCTGTCTGCAAAATAGAGGGAAAGATCAAATGCGGCACCCTTCCCCTCCTTCCCCTCTCTTCTCATTCCAAAGCCTGCTACATTATCCCGCAACCCGGAATGATCTACAAATCAAGGCCTGATTTAATGCAACCTTACCTCCTCTCCCTTTTAGTACCAGGGAAGCCACGCTTCCATCACCACCAAGTAATCAATATCAGCAGTTAAGAAAAAAGAACACGAGACGGTTCACTGTCAAGGGCTGAGAGGGATTGGAACCATTTTTGTCTTCTAGTGCCCAACCACGCAGACTGGATCAAAAGACACGAGTCCAGCAATCTCTGCTATAAGGACAACATGTCCCCCACGCAATAATTAGCTGGTCACACGAATGATGGGAAAACATTTCAAAAATCTCGTTCGCCCAGATTGGGGTGACCAGAAGTTCAATGCAATTCCACCCCCACCGATCCCACCCCTATTTGTGCCGCTTCCCACACGTCAGCATCTCTCCACGAAAAATTCAGAGACGTAAAAAATATCTTCGCTCATAACTTAAAAAAAATAAAATTCAATTTACCTATTAGCCAAGTAAAATTGAGAGTCAGAAAAAGACAGTGAAATACAACACCATAGAAGCTAAAAACCAAGTCAGTGAATATAAAACAATTAATTTTTTTTTTTTAAGGGTCTGCTTTGGAGAGAAAATCTGATTTACTTCAGATTCGACACATGGAAGAGATAGGGATTATCTGTAGTAACTGAAACTTACTAATCAGTATTGTAGTGTGAAGATGGAAGATCTCACCTTGATTGGAAAGTGGTTTTCCGTCTTAATTGACATTCCGGTGAATTAGTGATCTGCCTTCCCCCTTCCTACCCCCTCGCCACCTTTTGGGTTATAAAAAGCACTAACTTCCGTCAGAACAGGGAGTAGCTGGGGAGCAAAGCACATTCAGAGTGTAGATTCTCCTCTTCATGTGTATGTCAGGATTCTTCTCTATCCACCTATCCATCTAATCCTTAGATGAAAAATGGATTATCTATTGCAGGAGGGCTGAACTCGGTACCCATCACAAAATACCATCTACTTGATTTAGATAGATGCTCGCTGGCAGGAAAGTGTACCAACCCAATCATCCCTTGCTCATCTTGCCAATTACCTGATGAACAGTTACAAGACACTTCCCATAAACAGGTTTTATGGATGAGTTGGGACAGACACACACACACACACACACAAATTATAACAGTGAATTAGCTGCCTGAACTTTTATCAAACTCAGATTCATTTGGAAGAGCAGTTCAGCTGAACTATGGCTGATGCACTGACTGGTATTTCCACTGGGATCCCTTGACATTTTTTCCTCACCGTGGAAAATTTAGCAGGACTAAATGGATTGGCTTTCTTAATGTACAGACTAAAGCCTTCTTCAGGGGCAACAGCCCAAGTTTCACCCCTCACCTCGCCCCCACAGCTCTTGTGCTAAGAAATTAGCAGAACAAATTTTACATCAATTCAACAGAGTTACCTTATTCCTATGCTAAGAAACTCTTTGAAAACATTCCACACACCGCTGAACCATACATGACTCTCCCCCCCATACATGACTCTCCCCCCCCCGCAAGCAAAAACGAGTGGGGAGGGGGGGCTACAAGGAACTGTAGGGGGATAAACAACCGGTAAGTTTGCCCCGGACCCGACCCATATCTCTGTGTCTACAGGCTCTTAAAGACTTTGGGCTGCCCAATCTCACCCTGTTCCTCCTTATTATTTTCTCTGTAAATGACATTCAACAGCTCTCAGCACTGGGGAGGAGTTCAGAAAATGAACATGTCCCTTCTTCATTAGGTCATTTTGGGCTCTCCCTCGCTCTCTCTTTCGGGTTTAATGTACAAACTGGTCATCTCCTGAGGAGTCACCTGAGTAGGCAGAAAACCTGACCTTGCCTGAGGAGAGAGGCCCCTTCCTCTGCTTTTGTGGCGAAGGTTGCTATGAGAAGGAGCGGTTCAAGCACAGCTGCTCCATGGGGTTTGCAAGACACACAACACCTTTGATGCTCTGAATGGCACAGCGCTTACGTAGGGGGTGTAGCGTTCAACCTTGGCCTTTTCAGCCTAACGGCTGAGAAAAAGGCAACTGCCCGACGACAAGGACAGGGTTGGAAACGCAACAAGAAGCGGAAAGCAGCGGCCATCCGCGCACGCTCGATCTCTTACTTATCTTGCTCAGCTCACAAGATGAACACGGTGGAGATCCAAGCAAAGGAAGGGCCGTCAAGAGCGTCCGCTGCAACTTCCCATTTAAGGAATCGCTCTGGGAAGAACAGCCACTGCTTCCGGGTGAGCTGCCAGCCAGATCCAACACGGGGGCCACTGCGGGGCACAGTTAGATTCCACCGTGGAGACCGATAAAGATTTTCAGGGAATAAGCTTCTGAGATTCAGAGCTCCCTTCTTCACAGCTTCGTGTGGGCGAGGTAGGCCACACTGGTCAGCTGGAGAACTTCCACGGAACGTTTGTCTCAGTGTCGAGTCCGATCATCTTAAAGGACGGCCAGTGTTCGTGCAGACTCCCCACGGTTAGTTCCCGGGCTCAGAGCAAGCCCTTTGTCTCCAAAGATCATTACAATTCGCAGAAGGTTTTCCAGGGTTTTTTTTTTTAAGCTGACCCTGCTTTGATCCAACTGTAACCTGGATAGGCCTGGCCAACTCGACCTCATCAGATCTCAGAAACTAAGCAAGGGTCAGCTGTCGTTACTACTTCAATGGGAGACTGCCAAGGAAGTCCAGGGTCTTTATGTTTGTCTCTCGCCTTGACCTGGATGGCTCAGGCTAGCCCAATCTCATCCGATCTCAGAAGCTAAGCAGGGGCAGCCCTGGTTAGTCCTTGGATGGGAGGCCACCGAGGAAGTCAACCTGGTGGCTATGCAAAGGCAAGCAATGGCAAACTACCTCTGCTCGTCTCCTGCCCTGACCCGGATGGCCCAGCCTAGCACAGTCTCATTAGACCTCAGAAGCTAAGCAATGTTGACCGAGGTTAGTCCTTGGATGGGAGACCACCAAGGAAGTCCAGGGTCGCTATGCAGGGGCAGGCAATGGGAAACCACCTCTGGTCATCTCTTGCCTCGAAAACCAGATGAGGGGTCACCATAAGTTGGCTGCTACCTGATGGCACTTCACACACACACTTTAATCCTAAACAACAAAAGGACTTGCAGAGTCTTACAGATAGAACACTGACTGTGGCTCAAGCTTTTGCGAGGGGGAGCCACGTTCTCAGACACAATGGACTGACAGGGTTACCAATGCTCCCTCTAAGCTATGGAGTCTTGTGAGCAGAAATGCTACTTTGTGAGCTCCTGGCATTAAAGTTGTGAGCGAGCGATTTGGCTGCTGCATCAATCAGTTTGCTCTGGAGCCACCCTTCCTGAGCGGAGACAAAAATGTGTGAGCCGGAGGCTACAAAGCTGTGAGCTAGCTCACACTAACTCAGCTTAGAGGGAACACTCCCTGCAGAGATTCAGGCCTGACATTGCAAAGAGTTGCAAGTCCATTGCTTAGACCACTGGCCATCCTCTGGTGGGTTGCAACCCACAAAACGAGACACAATATTTTCAAAGAAAGCTTGGAGCAACTCATCTTTTCAAGAAGACGGTGGTGCAGGGAGAGAGAAGGAGAAGGGACAGACCGGTGTGTGAAAGTAAAGCTCACAAACGGATCCTACATCGTGGGATCTTTGACCTGTCTAGGCCGAGCCTGTGGTAGCTAAGGCTAACGTTTTCATTGCTTTCCGCCCCACACACACACAACCGAACCAGTGGCAGAAACAGGTAAGGTATGCCCAGACAGTAGCTGCCTTATATTCTAGCCGAGTTTCAAGTTCTGATTTGCTTTTGGAGCCACCTTCAACCCATCACTGGAAATGCAAGAGAGAGAGAGAGCAAAAGAGAGACGTTAAATAGAACAGCATTTCACAAGAAATTCCAGCCAAGGCACATCACGCTCGACCCAAAGGAAAAACAAAACGGAGGCTTTTCCCTTCAGAGCGCTACTCCATAATATTCTCAGGCCAAGTTTCCCCTGCACTCTTCTTTTCACAGTCCTCTGAGATTCTAATATACACTGGATGTTTGACAACTTTATTGGGAGGACAAAACAGCAAAAGGTCGCCTCACCATGCCTAAGGGCAAGTTGGCCCACAGCTGCGCTCAACCGCTTAAAAAATGTGCACACACAAACACACTCGGAACCGCTGCCGTAAAGCAAAAGATGCAACCTCCTGTTTTGCAATAAAGGTTTTAGGTACTGCAATTATTATTCACACAGAGCCTCAATGTACATGGAGCTTTATGGAACAGAGAACGCTACCCATTCATTAAATGCTAAAAGTGTGTGCCGGTACCAAACAATTCGATGCTAAAAAACTCTAGAAGCAGTATGTGACTTATACCACTTGGTGAGCGCTCGACTCATGAAAACAAACATACAGTCATAAAATTGCATGGGAATAGCAAGAATATTCTGGTCTACCCAAGAAGCCTTGCTCTTTCCTTTCAGAGGGAAGCAGGGGTGACATCCGCAAAAATACACAAAGCAGGGCTTTCTCAGTAGCAGCACCTGTCTGATACCTCTGGTGGGGACACAGCCATTGTGAGCTCCTAGGAATTTGAAGGCACAGCGTAGAAGGGAGTAAGAATGTGCAATGCTGGCCTTTGCGATAGGCAGGCAGTATAAAGTCTTGGAATTGGCTGCAATGACTGCTCAAGATGAACGTTCTGCTTTCCTGCTCTGTGGGCTTCGGTTTCCAGCACAAGCCCTGGGCCCTGGGGATTAGATTCGTGGAGGGAAGGCCCATCAGTGACAACTGGCCCAGGGTTCCCATTCCCTAGTTGGGGGCTGGGGATTCCCTGGTTTTGCAGGTTCCTGCCTACTGCTGGCCAGCTGCTGGCTGGAGGAAATCCCCCCCCAACAGCGACGTCGACGGAAATAAACGCAACATGCCTCCACCACCCCAAAGTGATATATGCACGTCGGTGACATCAGGGGGTGACACTCTGGTTTTTGGGCAAACTCTATGGTTTGAGGCTGATTTTACCACAGAGTTTTGCCCAAAAACCAGAGCCTTGCCTTCCGGGTGATATAGGCATGTCATGCGACAATGCTTCTGGCTCCCAGAATGTCCCCATCCCACCCCCTGCTGGCGTTTCCGACAGGCCTGGCAACTCTTAACTGACCATAGTGACTGAAGGAAACCACTACATCGGGAGACAGATAGCCTCTGGATAGGAGAGCTAGGAGGTAGAGGAGAAGGAGGAGGAGGAGGAGGAGGAGGAGGAGGAGATACCCCTCCCTTCACTCGGAGTCTCAGAGTGGCTTACAAACACCTTTTCCTTCCCCTCCCCACAACAGACACCCTGTGAGGTAGGTGGGGCTGAGAGAACTCTTTCCAGAACTGTCCTTGAGAGAACAGTTCTGACAGAACTATAGCTTGGAACCGGTGGACTGCTGGTCAGATCCAGGACGGTGCTTCTTATGTTCTTAGGTTTGGATCTGAGCATGGAAAGGGTCCCCAACCTTTCTGAGCCTGCAGGCAGCTCTAGAATTCTGACACAGCATGGTGGGCATAGCCACAAAATGGCTGCTCCAAGAGGCGGAGGCAGCCACAAAATGGCTGCCACGGCGCGCTTTCAGTCACACAGTGAAGGTGATTGTGCTGTGGTGGCAGCTGCTGCCAAAGCAACGTTTTGAAAAATCTGCACAACCCATCAAATCTCCAGTGGCCAATCAGAAGCCTTGCTGGGCAAAAGCCCCACCTGGCCCAATCCACTTTCTAAAAACACTTGACAGGCACCAGCAGATGTCGATGGGTACCCACGGTCACCATGCTGGGGACCCACAGAGGATGGCCACCAACCACTGCAACCTGGTGGTGACAGCACTATAGCTATGGAATGCCCTTCTGAGGAAGGCCTGTCAAGTCCCCTCAACCAGACAGACACTTATCCATTCTCTCACGAGTTTTATTCTTTTTGTTCCGCTAACGCTGTCTAATGCTCTTCTCTAGCTTCCCAGAGCACCTTCCCCCCCCCCTCTAGCTTTGAATAATTTGGTTTGTTCTTTTGTGTGAGTGTGTGTCCCCCCCCCCCATCTAAGCACTCACACACCACTTTGGGAGCTGTGTAGAAAACCAATGTACGGATTTCTCAGAAAAAGAAAGCATGCAAGTCGATGGTGCTCCACTTACTTACGGGAGCTCCTTCGTGTACATGGAATTATACACCAGCCAACTGCCATTCCATTCATCTTGAACACAAGAGCTTGTCAGAACGTGCCCCATTTTGCCCACCTATGTCCTCTGCCTCCACTGAAGGGAGTGGGAACCCTGAACATGCTGGAGAATCATGCCTTCAGTTCTACAAACCAGGACAGTGATTAATTCCTAGAAACGGAGATGCCAAGATTCAGACCTGCCCGGAAAGATCACCCTCTGACCTGAAGGCCCTTTCTCCTGGTCCCTGGCGAGAGGGTGGCACGTAATATCCGCTCAAGGTCATTTTCCTTTACTTGTCTTTCATGCATTCTGAGAGGAATCTCTAGCTTTGAAAACTAGTAAGGTGGTAAGAACATAAGAGAAGCCATGTTGGATCAGGCCAGTGGCCCATCCAGTCTGACGCTCTGTGTCACACAGTGGCCAGAACCCAGGTGTCCACCAGCAGGGCCGTACTGGGGCTACTCAGCGCTTTGACTTCCTGTGGGGGAAACCCCCCCCCCACATATTCAATCACTAGTTTTGGGAAAGGAGGCAGAAAATAAATGCAATAAAGAAACAGAACACCTTTTAGGGATTAGGACAGGGTGTCAAACATGCAGCCCGGGGGCCAGATCAGGCCCCCAGAGGGCTTCTATCAGGCCCGCAGTGGAACTGGCTGTCTTCTGCTTCTTCCAGTTCTGCTGCTGCTGCTGCGTCATTGTAGGTTTGCAGCTTACAGATACACACCCGAACAGCATACTCAAGACTGCAACAGCATTTTGATGCAGTAATTCAGAGCAAGAGGTGTCAGTTATCAGACACTGTTAAATAAACAAAATATGGCAAGAGTGCTAATGTTTTAAGCATGTTTCTATTTTAAGTTAAAAAAAAACCACTTTGTGTTTGTATCCTTTATAAATTTTATATCTCCGCTACCTGGCATTACATTTTATGACACACATGGCCTGGCCCAACAAGGTCTCATTTATGTAAGATCCGGCCCTCATAACAAATGAGTTCGACGCCCCTGGATTAGGGCATGGCTACCATAGCTCCCGAAGGGAAGGCAGCATGGTATAGCCCATTTGTGGAAGCTTGGCAGCGTCCACACTTGGAAGGGGGGGCCACAGAGGAAGACTCGGCAGAGGAAGGGAACAGCCAACCACCTCTGCTTCTCACTTGCCTTGAAAGCCCCTTGCTGGGGTTGCCATGAATCAGCTGTGACTTGACTGCAGCTCCCCCACCTCAAAGTCCTCCACTAACATTTGGGAGAAACGAAAACCATTTGAAAACAAAGCTCTGTGGCCGTCCTTCCCCACTATCAACTGGCCTGCATACAGAGATTGCCTGTAAGTTCCCTGCTCGGCTTTCCCCCCTACCTTTAGAGATGTGGAGGGTCTATGTAGAACAGGGCATTCCCCTACATGACTGCACCATGACTACAGAGCCCTCCCTCCCTCTTCTTCCTCCACCTTCCCAGCCTTCAAGTGCCGGGTTAAGAGTTCCCTTTTCCGATGGGTATTTGGCCTTCATTCACTGAAGCGCTCTCATTTGGCAGAGTTCTTTTTCCCCCCCCCCCCAAATCTTTAGCTAGGCCTTGAAAATTCGCTTTATTGTTGATCTGGATACAACCAGGTGTTTTCCTTTATATTATCGTTTTGTTAAACTGCATTTTATGTTTTCTTTGTTTGTGGGCCAGAAGAATAAAAAAAGCAAGATATACTTTTAAAAAGAAAATACTTTTTTTTTTGGGGGGGGGACAGCTATAAAGCCTGGCTTTTCTGTTTTTCTAAGACAAAGGAGCCCGCTCGGCTCACGCTGTATCGAGAACATTAAGCCCAGCAGGATAACTGAGAATGTTTGGGTTAGATAAATAAGTTGATTATGAAATACAGTGAGATATAAATAGATATCCGTATGTGTTTATTGGTGTCAAGTCTACCGTTTTAAAAAAATGTGTGCCTCAAAAAAAAAAAAAACACCCTGCTTTTGGAGCTTGAATAAAAGTTAACTTTTATCGGTCAAAAGAGAGGCATCGTCACAACAGCCTTTCAGATTCCTGGCAGCAGAACAGTGGTGGTGTTTAAAAGGGCCCCGAGCTGCACTAATTAAGGACGGCACAACACACACACACACACACACACACACACACACACACGCAACACAAATGTCCCCAACCCCATGCTTGCTAGTGCAGGAGAAGGGTTACCAATCCCTCCTCCATTCGTTTTTATTGCTCAGGCCCACCCCCAAGTTGGGGGATGGCTGCAACAGAGAAGACCTTCTCCTACCCCCCCCCCCTCTTCTTCTCCCCAGCAAATGCCCCTCTGTTAAACATTCACACATGGAGGAGGTTAAAGTTGTAATGATGCAGTGAAGTGCGCAAGTGGTAAAACCGGTCAAAGTTTCACAGAACCACAGTCAGGACCCGAAAGGTAAATAAATAAATAAATAAATAACAACAACAACATCAATAATAATAATAACTCGTGAAAATCAGTCAAAGTTTCGCAGGACCACAGCCAAGACCTGAAAGGTTAAACAAAGATCAAAAACTATGAAAATCAGTCAAAGTTTCACAAGACCACAGCCAGGACCCAAGAGGTCAAAAAAAACCCCAAAATTGTGAAAATCAGTCACAGTTTCACAGGACTGCCAACAGGACCCAAAAAGTTAAAAAATATATATCCTCCAAATTTTAAAAAAGCACCAACTCTGCAAACAGAAAGCTAGTGCCACAGGGAGAAAGAAAGCCCAGAGAACCTATCTGCATGGAGTTTTAAAACACAGGATCATTCCAAAAGACAATCCTCTGTCTGCAGACTATGCTTTCACACATGGTAAATAACGCAGTTTCATTCCACTTCAGCGACAATTTGCGAGTGGATCTTGCCATTTCACACAGTGAAATCCAGTTGCAAAGTGCATTGAAAGTGGGTTGAATGTGCGTTGTTTTGTGTGTGCGCAAGCGATTAGCGCAACCCGTTCTTTCCCCTTCACCATCCTGCACATGTAAACCCAGGCATGACAGTTACAAATTTGGGAGATGCAAATTTACCAATCATCATCTCATGGACAACTGTCCTGTTCCATAGAGACAGACAGAGAAAGACTGACTGTAGAGATCCCCCCCCCCCGCGCGCGCGCACGCACAATACAGCTCCAGATTTGTTGGGGTGTCTTCGTTTTGCAATGTGCGTGACTTGACTGTTCCAGCACAGGAGAAGTGAAGCGTCCCAAATGGACACTACAGATCTGATGCCACCAAGCAAAGATCCATATCTCCCGCCATCACCCGGCTTTTCAATGCAATCTGGTCTCACCGTTTCGGCTGCCAGTCACTGAGAAATCAGATCATGGGCATGCAGCTGTGAAACCCTTCAAGGCAACTTGGAGCCGAGTGAGTCAGCCAAGCTAGGAAGAAAGGGGAAGGGGGGAGGAGAATCAGCATCGAAACCCTCAATGCAACGTGCACGTTCCCTTCCTGGCATTTGACTGGCCGGGGCTCCTTCACACACGCAAACCAGACAAGCATCAATCATTCTGGAACATTTTCACCCTGTCCGTCTTCCAGGGAGCTCGGGGTGACATACACAGTTCTCGCCTTCCCCTATTCAGTCCTCGCAACACCCTATGGGGTAGGGTTAGGCTGAGTGAGGACTGGAACCTTCTGGGTTTTGGCCGCAATGTGACACAGAGTGTTGGACTGGATGGGCCACTGGCCTGATCCAACATGGCTTCTCTTATGCTGTTATGTCTGGGGCAGTGATGCTCTGTCTTCTTGGTGCTTGGGGAGGGGGCAACAGTGGGAGGGCTTCTGGAGTTCTGGCCCCACTGGTTGACCTTCTGATGGCCCCTGGGTTTTGGCCACTGTGACACAGAGTGTTGGACTGGATGGCCTATTGGCCTGATCCAACATGGCTTCTCTTATGCTCCTATGATTCTGCATCTCCAGATAGCAGCCTGGCCCTAACACCATGACAGCTCTCAGTGTGGCTGCGAAGAACAGGGATGTATGGAACTCAATGTGGTGCTGAGCCAGAACAGAAAGATTTGCAAACTGCATGAGAAAGTGCATCGCTTTTTTGGGTCAGTTACCATCCCCTTTTCCAAGTTATCTGACATTGCCAATCCAGCACACGCAGGGTCATTTGGTCATTTCCTACTCTGGATCAAAGCAGTGGCAGCCCAAAATTTGGACCCAACTCAATGCAGAGGCGGCCACAGCTAGCTTAGATGGTTTCTAAAAGGATTAGGCACATTTGTGGAAGGAGGCTTCGCGACATCATCTTTGATAACAAAGTGGAACCTCCAGAAACAGAGGCAGCCTACCTTTGAACCTCAGATGTGGGAGACAAGCTGCTTTTCTACTCCACTTGCAAGTTTCTCAGGGGCTGGATACTGTCAGACACCAAATATCAATTTGGGACTGATCCAGCAAGGGACAGCAACCGTAGGCTGGGATGTCACAATTCATAGTTTTACATGGCTCCAATGTAAACCTGCAAGGAGTCTGCAAACACAAAATACACTCCTTCCTTCCTTCCTTCCTTCCTTCCTTCCTTCCTTCCTTCCTTCCTTCCTTCCTTCCTTCCTTCCGCAAAAAATCTTTTCCAGTCCCTTTGTGCTGGGACCAAATTTCTTGCTACCTACATAGATGAACCCTTGAGACTTCTCAGAATGGAACTCCTTGTGAGTAAAGGCTTCCTGGTTTCTCTTCAGACCCTACCTAGGAAAAGGCAGAATGTCTGAACCCTTGAGCTATTTGATGGGGCCGGAGGCAAAGCACAGAAAAGTAACAACAGGAACAACTCATACTAACAATGGGAAAGCCCCCAAAAGCAGATTTTTTAGAAAAGGTTAGACTATCGCCTATACCTCTGTGTTGACTGAATAAAGTTCCACTGACTAGCCCTACGGTTGCCAGCCTCCAGGTGGGGTCTGAAAGTCTCCTGAAATCACAACAGATCTCCACGCTACAGAGATCAGATCCCCAGAAGAAAATGGCCGCTCTAGAGATGGTTGCCATGGCATTGTATCCCCGGGAGGCCCTTCCCTTCCCAAAACCCTGTCTTCCCCACCCCCTAAACTTCAGGAATTTCCCAAGCCATAGCGGGCAATTCTACCCAGCATACATATTTGGACTGAGAATCTGTCAGGAGGGTCGTTCTCCGGATCTAACAGAGATCTTCAGCACTATTTGTGAGAACGCCTTTCTTCCGCTCCCTCCTGAAATCGTGAGGTTCATTCAATCTTCGCAGGGTTCTACCTGCCCCCCTCTGCTGTGTTCACCGACAGAGCTTTTGTCCTGTGTGAAACCCCCCCCCCCCCCAGCTTCCCCCTGTACACACTGCACTTCTGCTCCCACCTGTAGTTACTACCCCCCCTTGGTCTCTCTTG
Organism: Gekko japonicus; assembly: GCF_001447785.1. Classification (NCBI taxonomy): domain Eukaryota; kingdom Metazoa; phylum Chordata; class Lepidosauria; order Squamata; family Gekkonidae; genus Gekko; species Gekko japonicus. The sequence continues at coordinate 353,576 of NW_015160858.1, read as the reverse complement.
TGGTTTGGCGGCTCATTAAGCGGTAATTAGCTTTGAAACAGGAGGAGGCACTTGAGCCGAACAGCTGCATCAACAAGACAGGAGGGAATGAGAGGGGAAGAACCCCAGGGGGGAAAATGTTTTAGCACCAAGCAAAAAAAAAAAAAAAAAAAAGGCGCTCACAAGCATTTCAAGGAGGGGGGGGCTCCCACAATATTCCAGTTCAGGATACCATAAGATGGGGGGGGACCCCCTTAGCCAATTTCCCCCGGGCGTTCTCATTCATCTATTCATCTATAACATAATATTTTTGCATTGCGACTCTGTCCAACAACAGACCCACTCATGTGTGGGGTGGGGTGGGGAATCTTCTTGAGCAAAGCCTGTTATAAACTAGTCACTCCAAGGCCATAGGCTGAGAGCAGCTTGCTAGAATAGCACCAGGTGGTTCACACAGGCTTTTTTAAGGAGACCACGACATCTGATCTGCCTACTGCCTTCAAGAGCAGGGGAACCTACATTGGCCAAGTGACTATGTGGGGAAAAGGCAGGTTAACCAAAAGCAAGGCCCTTCCTGCTTAGTTTGGAGGGGGGCTTGCTATACCCATTTGGTACACTGACAGGTTTTCTGTGGCGTCCACCCATCCGACCCACCAAAAACCAGAAGGCTCGCCACCAGTTGTTATCAATGTTCCCTGTAAGCTGAGTTAGTGCGAGCTAGCTCACAGTTTTTTAGCCTCCGGCTCACACGTTTTTGTCTCAGCTCAGGAAGGATGGCTTCAGAGAAAACTAGTGTGTATGCAGTAGCCAAATCGCTCGCTCACAACTTTAATGCCAGGAGCTCTTTAAAGTAGATTTTTTCTCACAAAACTCCACAGCTTAGAGGGAGCATTGGTTGGAGCGCCATTCCTTGGCCCCCTCAAGATTTCTGTCTTGGGGTTTTCCACAGTCCTCAGTGCAAACAGGGCTTCGGGCACACTGTTGTCACAACCGCCCTAAAAGGCAGTCCTGCACAGTCTTCCCCCATATTACAAACACGACGGGCTGGAGCCAAAGTAGGTTTTCCTGCAGCCACATCTGAGTGCATTCATGGATGAGCTGTGGCTCACACTGGAGACCTCACATCCCAGAGTTTACGTTTGTCATTCATCTCCTGCACGGATATACTGTCATTCTACCGAAGCATTCGCAACTCGGGATTGTTTTAAAATGCAAAATAAAAGGTTTTTTTAGCACCCCAATAAAATAGCAGAATTCTCTCGGGCTATTAATAGCGGACTTCTCTCGGCCTGTTAGCGGCAGCCGCTATGCCATGCGCACTCTTTCACGGGTGTAAAGGAAAGCGCACACTCTGTAGTGGAAGGATCGTTCACATGGTTGTACAGCAAACCAATCCCCCAACAAGCTTCTACAACCCACCTATGTGTTACAAAACCAAACCAGACGATTTTCACAAGGGATTTGCATACAAGAGTGTATAGAAGAGAGGGGTCCCCCTAACATCCGTGCCATAAAAAAAAGAATTATGATGTTCCCTTACATCTGGGGGAAAGATGTTTTTAAGTAGGCTTCTTGCAAACCAACTGCACCCTTGCCAGCATTTCGCAGCAGAACATAGACACATCTGTGTTCTCACACCGGGCAACTCTGCCTGAGCCCTCCCCACTCACAAAACGGCGACAGTCTTGGCTCTGTTCAGTGGATTCACTTACACGCACACATACCAACCAGCCTCACCCTCCGGCAGCCTTGCCATAAAGCCCCTGAAACAAAGACAGTATCGCAAACCGGCTTCAGGAATGCCCTAAAGAACATTGAACCACACGACAGATCCGGTGGTGCGTACTGCCAGAATAGCTGGAACGTAAAACCCATTTGGCCTCGTTTTCAGTACTGGTACAAAATTGGGGAGCGGGGAGGTGATGGCAGACGGTGCATCCCATGCCGGAGCACGGGCACAACGGCAACATGGGACTTTGTGATTTATAAGGTATAGATAACAAGATGCGAAAACACTTGGGACTGTACACGCCAGCTTTTGTGGACCAAGCAGAAGGTCGATCCACAACTGATGTGGTCCTAGAGCGGTAGCACATTAGGTGCTTTATAAAATAAAACCCTACAGAAAATACTCTGAACGACTCTTACCTTGAAAACCCTGTTGGGGAGGGGGGGTCGCCATAGGTCAGCTGTGACTCGATGGCAGTTTCTACCACCACCAAACACACAAGTTCGGTTTTGTTGAGTCACTCTCTCCTGTGTCACAGACTTTGAGCCAAAGGTTCTTAATGGCTTCTGCTAGCTTGGGAGACATTTCAATGACCCACAAAATGGCTTCTCTTTTAGTAGACAAAGACTCGTCATGAGGCAAGCAGGGTCCTTTGCCTGCGCGGGAGGGGCCCAAGGGCATGCCATGTGAAACTCATAAAGTAAGTCATTCTGCAGATCACAAAAGGAACACATTTCCATACGGGCCAGCTCAGAGAAGTGGAACGCAAAACATTACCAAATTTATTTCGCCCAAGCGGGTTCTTTTAAATTCACTTCCAAATTTCATTTTGGAAGGAATTTACTCTTCGTGTTGCCGCGTGCAGATGAGGGGGCCCACTCTCGCGAGCAACAAACTGCCCTCCCCAAACAGCCCTCCTTGGAGAAACACATGCCTTCCACCACACGGAGTCCACCTCGGTTTGGGCTGTCAGAAGACACGCCCACATGGCCCGTAGCAATCCTCACAACCTCAGCGGTGCTTCCGTGCTTGTGGAAATCACTGTGGCCCGGAGAAACCCTGAATACGTAGCTCACACCCAGTTATCTCCACCTAGTCACGCTTACACCACCCACCAGCTTCACGGCAAGAATTTGCAACCGCCAGTTTAGGCCCGTTCCACATTGTGCTTCTGGGAAGTGGAGTTTCCCCACAGCTTTGCTGTGCTTTGGTAGACCACCTGGATTTTTCACCCTGTCCTGTCCACACAGCGGCCATTTTCCCTGGCCCTGTGGCAGCCATTTCCTCCCCCTGCCATTGGGGGGCTTTTCTGAGCATTCTTTTTAAAAAACCACCTATTGGCTTAGCAATATAATGGTACCTTGGTGTGGCAATTACCTTTTTTAAAAACTGGGGGGAAGTCCCCTTCTGTAGTGCAGGGTGGTGGCGGCAGGCAAAGTACAAGAAACCTCTCTGGAAGTTTCATAGCTGCTGCATTGCATTGGCAGCCAGAGCAACTTGGGGGGGGGGGGTACGAAGGAAAGTGCCGCTGTGCATAACAGCTTTCAGTCAATCCCCCCAAATACGCTTGGAATCACCACGGCCATAGCAAGGTGGCTTTCCACAGCCAGCAAGAACAGAAGGAGCAGGGATCGGAAACAACTGTCTGCTTCCCCACACGACGACAAGGGCCCTGCTTCTTATACCAGGCTTGCAAAGTACCACCTTTGTGCCTAGCAACTCTTTAATAATTTGAAGCACAGCGCCAGAGAGGCAACATTTCTTTTCCTGAGCCAGCTGGGCTTTTAAAATAGCGGAGACGTGCTTTGGAGTGGCTGGGTTTTGTCAGACTTGAGGAGTTTCAGGCACAGGTTTTAGAAGTCATAGCGATTTTATTTTGTGCCAGGAGCCCGTAACAAGAATGTGCAGGTCTGTCGCTTAAACACTAGTTTCCCCAGTAATAAACAGCATTGCCTCCCAGTCACAATCTCAGTTCACGTTCCTTCGGCCCACTGCTACCAACCTGAAAGATGCTCTTCTCCATCTGTGAGTGTAAATCCCAAAATATTATTGGTCCTTTGCATCTCTTCAGATCTCCTGCGATTGCCAAACCAAAGTTGGTGCCGAGGCAAGCAGCTCTGGAAGGGGGCTTCCCCTACCGTCGCACCCAAAGAAGAGAGGAAGAAAAGTTGCCCACCTATTCAAGTTTATTGCATTTTTTTTTAGAAAAGAGGAACTGAGACTATATGCACTTAAAACTGGATATGCATCTAGCTCTGGAGGAGCAGGGGGGGAGAGTCCTTTATAAAAAAAAAAAAATGAGGAACAGCCGCCATGCAGAAGGTTTTTTTTAAAAAAACGAAAGGCTAAAAGCTAGAGCCAAAATTTAGTCCTACCTAGCAACAACAACAAAAATTTAATTTCTAGTAGACCAGGCTGGTTGAAGTGAAGGGTGAAGCTATCCTTGTGCATCTGTCCCTACACATGGCAAATCTATTGTTAGGGGCTTTGCGCGCGCTCAGGATGGAGGCAGCTAAAAATTAAAACCAATGCCACAAATCTTTTCCGAGTCCCGGAGATAAAGGGGCAAAGAGAAAATGCACACATTATTGATAACTCTGTAACTGTGCTGTGTACGTCCCAAGCAGATCTAGATACAGATGACTATTACACTGCCAGATGTGCAAACCGCACAAAAAGACGCAAACTCCCTTTGTGCTGTAAACACAGCCAGACCAGGTTTAAAAAAAAAAATCGGCAAGCAGAGGTAAACAGATGTGTTATCTTTAGGGCCACAGAGAGCCCCAAAGTTAAGAATAACATACAGCTGTGGAGAATGTACCAAACATGCCAAGGTTAGAAGGCCATTCAGTTACTATGATTCCTATACACACACACACATATATACATCTATCTATCTATCTATCTATCTATCTATCTATCTATCTATCTATGGGGTGTTCTCTATTTCCCTTCTTCTCTTTCTCACAATCTTCCATTGTGTCTTCACAACCTACACATTTATATCCCATTCTTCCAAAGACCCCCCCAATGATTTCTCCCTTCTCTTCAGCATTTGAATCCCTTCCCTTACCCTTGTCTTCTGCCCACACTGCTGTTAAAATGTAGATTGTGAGCCCTTTAGGGCAGAGACCGATCTCTTCTGCTTCCATTATGTGTCCAGTTTTGTGTACATCAACGCAAATAATTTGTTTGTGTGTACGCACATGCAATAGGCATATGTGCATGACACATATGTTTCTGTGTGGGTATATAAGTATGCTAGCTAGAAACATACCATACAATTCCATATATTTCTACATATAGATAGATTATAATGCATCCAAAAATCATGATACAAGATGTATACTGTGGTTGTGTTCATCTCCCCTCCCAGCAGAAATGTACATAGGAGGTATGCACACCCGCAGATAAATGATTTATGTAGAAATGACTTCAAAACCAGTGGATATCGCCAAGCAGCCATGGCTGCATGTTCCTCAAGAATATGCATTTAAAAAAAAAAAGACAGACAAGTAGATGATCGCTCACATATAGATGAGCTAAGAGGTAGGCACAAGGTTACAAAACTTGGTTACAGAAACATGCAAGTAAATTATTCAAAAGGGGTAGTTTTGCAAGCAAATCCCACTCCATTGCCTTCCTCTTAAATAGACCCCAAAAGCCATGTTGGCAAAATTTGGCAGAGGGTGACAATGGAAAGGGTTTGCCTTTACTCCACAAGAGCCGCACTGCCCCATCCCTTCATTTTGAATTCTGCACAGAGACAGCATCTGGATTCCAAATGCATAACTCGTGGGGAATGCAATTGTGCTCCCCAGAGAGCGCATAAAAAACCTTGCAAGAGAAACGAGGGGCCTCGTTTGCATCCACCACTTATTAAGCCCCATGAGCTGCCCATCTTGGAGTACCACTAAGAGGACAGAATGGTTGCGTGCAGGTGAAGGATATAGGCCAAACGCATTCGCCATGTAAAATAAAAATAAAACACATTGCTAGGCACAAAAGAAAAAAATCATGAAAGAAGGGCAGGATGGTTTTCTGTATGCCCAGCTGCAGCTTGAAATGTGGTGTGGCCTTTCCCATAGCAGGAACGTCCCAATATGAATCATGTCCGGTTGCCGTTGACAGATATCTGAGCACAGAATGTCAGGTGGCGGAATGGAGAACAAACAGAACGCAGGTATCTTTTTTAAAGGACAGATCCAGTTATCTACAGGACTGAGCAGGGAAGGGACCCCCCCCCCCTGGGTTTCCTAATGCAGTTGACTTCACATGTGTATGTGTACACCCTTACAAACCCATGGGTCCTGACCCAAAAGTGGGTTGTGAAGCCTATGAAAAGTGGTTCCCAGGCTTCTGAAGTTTTACTGATTTGTGCGTGATCCTTTCTTTTTCTTTCGCAGTGGGTCACCTTACCAAGTCCGTTTTGACTTAGAGGCCACCATACCAAAAAGGTCAAGGAACCACTGATCTAGCTGTCTCTTAATTTTTTTTTTTTAAAAAAAGAGACATACATCTAAAGTGAAGATTATGCTGAGAACACCCATTTTTATGTAGTTGGAAGACCCAATATCTCAAAAGATGCCCCCCCCCAACAAAACAACCTCATCTTTTGAGGAACCCCGGAAATTAAATTGGTCTCTGGGGTGCTACTGGAGTCGAATGTCGCTGTTCTCCTGCAGACCTGTTCTACTTCAGGTTGAGTTTCCCTCTGGAGTCAATATCTCAGGTTAAGATGGCTAATTTTAGCCTTTTCCCCAGTGGCTGTCGAATATGAATGTGGGACGACCCATCGCCTTGCAAATCCCCAACTGCATTGACTAAGTAACCCAACTCAACTGGATCCAACTGCTGGGCTAAGGACGATGGCCAAAAACTATTGACCAAACAATTCTTTTCCATCTTGCGATGATCTCTTTTTCTGTAGAACAAATCTGGAGCCCAGTGGCATCTTTAAGACCTACAAAGTTTTATTCAAGGTATGAGCTTTCGTGTGCGTGCACACTTTTTCAAATTGTAAAGGGTTCATGCACACAAAAGCTCATACCTTGAATAAACCTCTGTTGGTCTTAAAGGTGCCACTGGACTCTAAATTTGTTCTACTGCTTCAGACCAACATGGCTGACCAACTGGATCTATCTCTTTTTCTGCATTCATCCTGCCAAGCTCCAAGAAGAGTTTTACCACCCTTTCACACTGCACCCGATCAGAAATTTAGCAAAATGCAGGAATGCTCAAAATTCATCTCGTTACTTGATGGGGCCATAGAACCGCCAAGAGATTACCCCATGGTCAATATACACTTCCTTCATTCCAAAAGTTGTCCTTTTACACTGTTATGCTTGGAGAGGTTTCTCCACCCGAGAGCATGACGACATCACTCAGAGTCTTGCCTGTATCCTACAATTTTGCTTGGATTCCTCAAAGATCATAAGGACCGGACTTCTTAACCAATTTATAATGCCAGAGACATCACACTCCCAATGGTGTTCAAGAGAAGGTTCTTGAAGGATGCTCTCTTACCCAACACCACAATCGTACAGCATGTTAAATTGCACCCAGAGCCATCTGTTCTGCTTTCCATGCACGGACAGGAACGGAAAAGGGAGAAATTGATCACGTTTATGCACCTCTTACAAGTGCACCCAAAGCCTCAACCGCATCTAGATAAAGTTGGGTTAGAAACCATAAGAAACCTGCAGCTAGATCAAGATTTACAAAATAAATGGCCATTGCCACTCCATTTAAGGATCTGGTCAGGCATTTCTAAAATGATATCGCTGGGCATGTTGTGATTTATCCCAAACCGAGACCGAAAGGAATGACTCACTAATCCTCTGGTCCAGAATTTGGTGCCTAATAACGGATATCCAAGCACAACGCAAGCATTTAAAGCCAACACCTGCTCTCTTTCTTCTTAGTATCTGATAGAACTGCTTGCATGGAGACCCACATTTTCTCTCAACATGACCCAGAAACACACTACTCCGATCGCCCCCTCAAAAGATGCCTACAGGAGAGAGAGAGAACATAGCTAAAGTTTTCTGTGGGATCCTCTGGATTTGTCTCAGTTTCAGGAGACATGTTTTTTCACAGCAAGAAACAAAGCCCTCCACAGCCAATCCCCCCTCCCCAAAAAATAAAGTTTTACAAACAGATAAATCAGTAGACAAGAAACATTTGTGCGGCTAAATAGGCCAGGGGAGGGGCAAAGCAAAATCAAATAATGGGAAGTCCTGTGCAGCAAATGGGAGAGAGAAAATAGCTAGCCATTTACCTATCTCTCTCTCTTCTCTTTCACAGAGATATCGAACCATGGTGGCCTTCTCAGGAATAGCATTTGGTTACAAGAAAACTGTCATTCTGGAATTACGGTAAAACTGCCCATTATGCTGTTGCAGGTAACCGGGAGGACAGAAACAAATCTTTGTCTCGTACTTTAGGATGATCTATCCAATCACACCAGCAAGGAGAACTGGAATTTGCTTGAGTTTCTCACACAATCATACAGCCTCCTCAAAATGAGGCCATTCCCCCCCCCCCCCTGCTCTGGCTCATCATCTCTCTCACACACGACACACCTCCACAAAAGCAGACATTCCACTGAAACCAAATTTTACATGGCATCGGACGTCACTGCAGATACTCCAATTTACTCAAAGGCAGGCCTGAAGCCGGCTGATGGGTAACATTGACCCAGCAGTGGTCTCATGACCGGCGTGAGGTACTCAATTCAATTTGGCCCCAACATGACTGAACATTTACGAGAAACTCTAGGAAGCTCTCTGCTACACTCAGGCAATCAAAATGTTAAAATGGATAGGAAAGGGGTGGAAGTGCAAAGGGTCACCTGTGCAACTGCGCAGAACACTACGGATCGGTACACATTTTGATACCATTTAAATTGTATGAAATGTGTAAATAAAATAATCGCAATAAAACCTGGGAGAGTCTAACAAACCCTTCCTCTCTCATGAGTCAACGTGTGTTATTCCAGTGAATCAATATTTTCCTCACAATTTTCTATCGTCTGGTAATTTGGTGTTTAGGTGGGCACACGATATTGTATTTCAGTGTACGCTTGAGTCAACATGGGAAGGATTCCTTCCCATGTGTTATGGGCGAAAAATAACATGGCGTCCGTTTTTGCTGTTCTGCCTAGGAGATGTCCAGCATCTTAGTGAAGCGCAGCTTGGTTTTGCTAACTTTGGAGTCAAACATCAGTCTTCCCTTCATTTAAGTGCACAAGAGAGCGAACACCCTTGGCCGTGCCTAACCTATCCCTCCCGCCGATATTTCAATCAACAGCCTACACAGAGACGTATTTAATAAACATCTCTTAACATTCTCCAAACCCATGGCTACCACATAAAACACTATGACGGGTCGAAGATATCAAGGATGCCTGCGGGTGATCAAAAATTACATTCTGAAGGGGCAAAGCTTCCTGTGTCTCAATTTACAATTGATTTTTAATTTAGACACAATTATCAAGGAGGGCATTCCTTTTGCCAACGCAAGGCACATGTGCCACAAGATTGAAACACTGGCTTCCGGAGGGAAGAAATAAAATGAAAAGGGGGGAGGAGGAGGAAAATGATACACATATATAAGGTTTCAAATTTTTTCTCTTTTGAATTTTTCCATTTTTCCCCCTGCTGAGGGGGATACAAGACGCTATCCAACTACAGCTATGAAATACACACAGCACCCATTTTCGTACTGAATACCAGCAGCTCACATGCAGTGAATTTATACCAATACAGAACTAACGCTGTCCATTTGGGTCAGCAATCTATGTTGGTTTTATTAGGGAACTGGATCTTTCCTCCCTGCCTTTGCAAAGTTTTCAAATATTTAAGGTCACCAAATGTGTGAAAACAAAAATGTGGAATGTGGAATTCACATGTGGGAAATAACTTCAAATGTGAAAAATAACTTCTATTTCTCTGGGCTGCTCATCAATATCTACTTGAGGCAAATATTTTCCAAGTTGTTTGGTGGATCATACCCTATGAAAGTAGCAGTTCACCCATTTTGGGTTCATACTATGAATCCTTACACGCTCAATGTAAGATCAAAAGGACCTAGTTTCTCTCACTATATGTGGGAATATATATGCTTTTAGGATAAGGTTTTGCTGTTGTTTAAGTAAAAAAACCAAACTGGTTTGTTCCTCTAAACAGCAGCATTCAGTGCACAATTTTCAAGCATTGGGGGAGAAAGCAAAACAAATCCCCAACAGTAGAGTCAGATGGCAACGTAGGTACCTCCTGAAAGGTTCCCAGAGCAAACACCAGAAATCTGAAACCGGGTAAGTTAATTTGTGTTTCTAGACATACACACACTCAAACAGTTCACACACCCCAACACAAGATGTTGCTCATTCCCAAAGACATGGAAAAATTTGCCAGTTCTCACTAGATAACAGGGAGAGAAATGGTGGAAATCCATTGGTTTACTTCCATCCTCCAGCCATGTTTCCACGTTTTAAAAGTTGCTCTACCATCTTGGTCACATTGGTTTTGTAGAAATCTCTGTTCCCGAGCCAGGTGTCCAATTTTTTTAAAAAAATTGAAATATGTGTGGGGGCCTTTAAAAAAGAAGCCAGACAGGGAAACACACACAATTTATTTCACTAAATGGATGAGATGTACAACAGCAACCAATAACCTTCGAACCTGCAAGAATTAGGACAGACACACACACAGAACACGGTTGCCCTGAAACCACTCAACTTCACGGCAAGAAATGTGAAGCCAGATGAACCGACCCAAAACATTGATTGTGTTTTCGAGGATGGCTATGGGGTCTCCCCCGTTTTGGATCAATCTCATATTAACAACATTAATGCTCAGTCTTTTATGTGGAGTTTAAAAAACAGCAGTTGAAGAAATTGGAAAGAAACCACAATCCTCATTTGAACAACACCACGATGAAAGGGAGGGGGGTGACGGAAATGAATGATAACAAAAGCAAAATCTTTGGCCATCAGAAATCAAACCTATGTGAAAGATTTCAGCTGTGGACCCTCAGAGACCTGAAAGGTTGGCTCACCCCCTTTTTATAAGGCCACCAAAATGGCTGTGTCATTTTTTTTTTTTAATAAAAGAGGGTGTTTTTAGGATGGGAGCCCAAAGACCATGCGGGTTGTAAAAAGGGGATGACTGCACAAAACGAAACGCATAACACCCCCTATGCCCACTGGGGTACTTACAGCTCCAGAGTCGTTTCATAACAAGCAACGGATTACAACAACAGTAATTCGGGACCCCCAGATATAGAAAGGCCTCCGTTGCCTCACGAGTTTCCCCCTTTTCCTCCATACAGTGGCCCTCATTGAAATACAGTCATGAATTTCCCTCAAATCTAAAACATTTCATCTTGAGAATGAAGCCCCTCATTCATAATGACAGGAAACGGTCTGGAAAGAGAATCATTTCTCTATTAAAGGTTCCCCTCAGAGCTCTCTCACAGCAAGAGTGGGGAATGGAGGGAAAAATTATCTTCCATCAAGATGTGTGTGGAGGGGGGGGGGAGGACCCTTTTTTTTTAATACAAAACCAGCTGCAGACAAAGACTTTCCTTGCATGTGTAGTATGGGTCTTTGCACAATTGGAACGCAAAGGTTCCTTTTTTATTATTCACATACAGATTTTTCTCCCCTGTCAGCAGGTAGCAAAGACAATCAAACAATACCCGGAGTAACTCCATCTTGCAAATCATCGAGAGAGGGTGTAAAAGCCACTTCTCAAAGGAGAGGCGCCTTAGAAATTTCGGAACCGCAAATAATTCAATAGAACTCGATGAAGAAATATTCTTCGCTGACTGCCGAAACTTTTATTTACACAAATATGGACACTGCCACTCTGGTTAACTGTCCTATTCCCACACCTTGGGAGGAGTCTTGACTCATGTCTACCTACCCCAGAACAAAACAGAAGAGGTGTTTTTTTTTCAAGAACGTATACTTCAAAAAAAAAAAGAAGATTGTCACAATTCTGAAGCTGTACATGGTTGTATTTTTAATGCCAAGAAGGGGAGGGGGAGAAAAACACCGCAAAAAAATTAGGAGAAAAAAATTAATTTTTCTATCCCACTCTGTCCTCTAGTTCAGGACAAAGGGGAAACTGAGAGAGCCAAGACGAACATTTCTACTTAAAAAAATGTTCTCCATACCATTTAAGGAAAAGGTGGATTGGGGGCTCTGGTCCCATTATGTTGTGAGCGAACAGGGTTTGCACCTTCCTTCAGCTGTCCTTCACAAAGCTGTTCTGAGTTCCTCCACAGACAGAACCCATTTCTGGAGTCACACCATCGCTCCAGAAAGAGGGAACATAATACATGAGGTAAAAAAAAAAAAGATGGTGCTCATAGCCCGATTCATTTGCCACAGTTCTCTTCCTCACACATCCCAATGAAGGAACACCACAGGTGCAAAGAAAGAGGGTACAAGGCTGACCTGAAGTTCAGGGCCAAAAGGGCCCGTCTTTTACCTCTCCTCAGCACAACCAACTGCTAACATCGCAGGAGAAAATGGGCTTCAAAAAAATGAATATTTGCCACAGATTGAAAGCAGACCCTTTGTACATCATTATCCCAGTTGCTAACCTTTCCCCACTTAGACATAAGAACCAGCCAGCTTGCACCAACCCACTCCCCCCCACACACCAAAAAAAACCCCCAGAGTTCACCATTTCTGGTTTCCACATGGCTGAGAGGAGGACGTTTTCCAAAACTTTTCCCCACCCTTCTGAAGACCCTGAAGAAATTGGACCTCTTAGAAGAGATGCGGTTCCCTGTCCATGGGGCCGAGCAAGTCAGAATCACAAGGACAAGAAAATCAACACAACATATTTCCATCCAGGGCAGGGTGTGTGTGTGTGTGTGTGTGTGGGAGAGACAGAGAGAGAGAGGCTGGTGTTTTAATTTGACAAGATGCAAGCTCCTAAGTGAGGCGTAATTGATTTTACAGTCTGCCGTGCTTCTGAAAATTGTTATCTGTGTGTTCTCCTTGGCTGCACCTACTTACAACTCCTCAGAATTGGCTTCTGGATGAATGAATTTTTTTTGTGTGTGGTTCAGATGCCAAACATAAAACAGCTGTTAAGAAAAATATCAATGTCTCCCCCCCCCCCCCCGCTTGTTTCACAGCCATTGCATTGGGGGGGGGGCGAAGCAGCGAGGAGAGGATTCCCCAACGAAACTTACCCAACTTCTCCTCGAACTGGCAAATGAAATTTGAAAACACCGGGTGGAAGTGCCTTTTTGGAGGGGGTGCGAGGAAGGAATAAACGATGCATCGCAACTTGACATTGAACAGAGAAGCGGGCCTAGGAAAATATCAACATGCCACACCTCATCAGCCGCCGCCGCCCCCCCCAACACACACAAACACACCAAAATTATGAATAACCGAGTTCCCAAAGAAACCAGAAACGGTTTGCAAAACCCCTGGAACTTAGCAAGAGATTCATCAGAGTTGTAGAATTTGCGAGGGGGGGGGGCACTCCCAGCCATGGGTCACAAGGAGCCAAAGGGCACAGTACCCACACTTCTTTTGGCATACAGGAACAGCGCGGGAGGCAAGGGGAAGAAAGAGAGACCTCACAAACAGAGATGAGCATCTTTCCCAGAGCGAAAGTCCCCCTCCCCACTAAGGAAAGCCAGGTTGTTAGGAAGGATAGTCTTTTTCTCTTCGTCCTGCACGCTCGAACTCCCTTTTTTCAAACCACCAGGACACAGAGAAAGAACTACCCAACCTGGCCGCTGGAAGCCTGGAAAGTTCAAGGAGGCCTCTCCAAGCTTCCAAGCAAGCCTACCCAAAAGGCAGAAAGGTCCCAACCCTCATCTTCAGCTCCCTTGGAGAGTGCATGCCCTCCATCACTCCCCACCCACCACTACCAAAATACAGACACACTTTCAGGTGGAGGGGTGGGGACACAGCCCCCTCGGCCCCAGCCCCTGAGCTGGAGCGCGCACTGCACAGAGGGTGTGTGTGTGTCGGCCTGGCCCTTCCCCATCTTACCTGGGGTTGGTCTTGTTCCAGTACACCGCGTAGCGATCCGAGATGACTTTGCTGCCGTCGTCCGTCCACACGCAGACTCCGATCAGGGCGACAAGCAGCGCGGCTATCTCCAAAAGCGGCATCATCCCGGATTTACGCCTGGCGGCTTCCGCGCTGGCTTCGCTGGCGTCCCTCTCTCTCGCTCTCTCTCGGCCCCTCGACTTTTTCAGCCAAGCTCTTCCGCTTTCAAGAAGGCGAGCAGTTCATTTTTTTTGGAAAGGGGGGCCGACTGAACAGCTGGCAGTTCCCTCTGCCCTTTTCCTTCCCTCTTTCTCTCTCTCCCACATACACACCAGCACCCTTAATTCACTCCACCGTGGAGACTCCCCGTCGCTTGCAGACCCGGGAGAAGTTCTTCGGACCTTTTTTTGCAAATCGTGGAACGGGCAGTCCCGGTTGCAAAAAGCGGTGCTGCAAATCGGACGGCTTCGGGATTTAGTTTTGCAAGCGGACGTCACACAGAGGAAAGCTCTTTCCTTTCTTTTCTTTTCTTTTTTTTTTGCTTCTTTGTCTAAAGAAATCTAGCAAGGGATGGATGCCGGTTGAGTTTCTTTCTTTCTTTCTTTCTTTCTTTCTTTCTTTCTTTCTTTTTCTTTCAGGAGAGAACAATCTGCCAACTTTCTCCTCCCTCGGTTTGAGGTGCTGGCATATCTTCCCCTTCCCCTCTCCAAACTCTTCACAGACGCCGGGCAGGGGACGGGAGATCCATTTCCAAGGGGCGAACCCTTCAGCCCAGATGGTACTTGGGATCAAAGATACTGAGGGAAGAGCGAAAGGCAGAGGCAGCTGGAGGGGCTGCACAGGAACCTCCCGGCATCTCGAAGCCACCAGCCCATAAGTCTCGCAAAAAGAAGGGAAAGTAGGATCAGCGAGCAAAGTGCGGGAAGTTTTTGCTTTGCTGGGATCCTGTCATTATTTCCGGTGGGGGGGGGGCACCCACACTTCGAAGAGAACCCCCGGTTCCCCAAAAACTCTCTTTTTTTCTTCCAATGCAACCAGTCGCCTGGAAACAGGGTTTTCAACAGAGGGCCAGTTTCCCCCCCAAAAAATCTTTTTTCTCTCTCCTCTCCCAAAAAACGCATACATACGCAACTCGATCCAAGTTTTTAAAAGGTGTCTTGCGGTCCTCTACTGGCGTTGCTCTGCCTTTCCCCCCCCTCCCCTCGCTACATGTTTGAGAGCTCCTGGCGTCTGTTCCTGAAAACCAAGAGAGGGAGAACAAAATTGCAGAGCGAGTTAAAAGGGG
>NW_015160858.1:301543-338038 GCF_001447785.1 Gekko japonicus | reverse complement strand
CTCTGCCCCCCTCCCCTCCCCGTCCCCGCCATGCACAGGGGGGCGGGGCCCCGGGGCTCAAGGTTGGTTGGCCGGCGAGCCCGGCTTGGCCCCACCTTTCTCTGCCATGTGGGTGTCTCTCCTCGAGTCGGTAGCAGACCAGACTGGGGAGCTGGGGGCGGGAGGGGAGAAGAGGAGGATAAGCTGAAAGCAAAGGAGGGGGGGGAGTCAAAGCTCCCCTCCCCCCCAAAAAAAAAACTTTGCACACACCCCCTCCCCGCATAAAAAAGTCAGAAGCCGCAGCAATCTGTGCCTTCCCTCCCCCCCTTGTCCATAGTGGTGTTTGCATGAGATTCTTTGCAAAAATCCAAAAGGTCTATCGACCTCTTTTTTTCCCCTTTCAGACATGCAGAAATCCCATTATCCTGCTTTTATACGGTGGGAAGGGAGACCTATGGAGAGAAAAAAGGCTGTTTCAGAGAGTGGCGCGCACACACACTCTTCTCTTGGCTGCTGTTGAGGCTGGCTTTGCTTATTTGTTTTTGAACAGTCAATGGAAACAGTCGTGATACTTCTGAAGGATGTGAAGCGCTCTGTGGTGTCTCTCCAACCCCTTACGACAACCCTGTGAGGCAGGCCTGTCTGGTTATCAACAGCCTCTCCAAGCGTCGAAAAGCGGTGTAATCGTTAGTGGGTCAGACTAGGATACAGGAGGCTTGAGTTCAAATCCCACCCTCCCCATGAGGCCATGAAGCTCATTGGGTAACCTTGGGCCAGTCGCTCTCAGGCAGCCCAGGCCCGTAGCCAGGATTTTTTAATTTGGGGGGCCTTTAAATAAGTCGTGGGGCACCCCGCGCATCCCCCCACCCCAACTGAACATCACAATGGAAGTCAGGTGGCCTGGGCTGAATGGGAAGTTGGGGGCTTGGTGGTAAAGTTGGGGGGCCAGGCCCCAAGATGCCCCACTGTAGCTATGGGCTTGAGGCAGCCTCACTTGTGTTGGAAATGCAGAAAGGAGGACGGGCAGGATAAAAATGTTCTAGACAGAGAGAAAATAAGAGATCGGATTTATACCCCACCCTTCACTTGGAGTCTCAGAGCAGCTTACAATCTCCTTTCCCTTCCCCTCCCCACGACAGACACCCTGTGAGGTAGGTGGAGCCAAGAGAGCTCTTTCAAGAATGCCTCGTGAGAGAACAGCTCTGAGAGAACTTGTGACTGACCTAAGGTCACACCAGCAGCTGCATGTGGAGGAGTGGGGAATCAAACCCGGTTCTCCCAGATTAGAGTCCGTGCTTCTAACCGCTGCACCAAACTGGCTCCTAATCACTACACCAAAGAGCAAGAGTCCAGTAGCACCTTAAAGACTAATAATAATAATTAATAATTATCATATGGCAGTGTGTGTAGTATAGCCAGGAGATCCTAAGGTTGTCTGGATGCCACAAGTTCTCGCTCTTTTAAGCGTTATGCACCACTCCATGCCGAGCTAGACTTTGTTTCTAAGGCAAGAGACGTTCCAGGTAGTTTTGCCATTGCCCGCCTCTGCATCACGACCCTGGTATTCCTTGGAGGTCGCCCATCCAAATACTAGCCAGGGCCGACCCTGCTTAGCTTCCGAGATCTGACAAAAGCGGGCTAGCCTGGGCTATTCAGGGGGGTACCTTAAAGACTACAAAATTTTGGCAGGGGAGGAGCTTTTGTGAGTCACTGCTCACTTCTTCAGATACAGCTAGAATGTGAGTCCATCTGTCTTTATAATTGGAGAGTAGGGTGATTTCAGACGCTGAATGACAAGAGCAGGGCCTAACTGGTGCCCCCACCCCTTTTAAGCCTGCAGGCACCTGTGGAATTCTGGCATGGCATGGTGGGGGTAGCCACAAAACAGCTGCCGCATGGGCCACAGAATAGCTGCCACAGCTTACCTGCAGTCACACAGTGAAGATCCTTGTGCCGTGGTGGAAGCTGCTGCCAGAAGGAGCCCTTTTTAGAATCCACACCGTCAATCAAGTCTGTTGGGCAACAGCCCCAACTGGCCCCGCCCACTTTCTAAAAACACTTGGTAGATGCTAGGAAAGGTGTCAGTGGGACTCTAATCTGGGAGAACCGGGTTTGATTCCCCACTCCTCCATTTGCACCCGCTGGATGACCTTGGGCAAGCCATAGTTCTGATAAGAGCTTTTCTGTCAGAGCTCTCTCAGCCCCACCTACCTCACAGGGTACCTGTTGTGGGGAGGGGAAGGGAATGGAGTTTGTAAGCTGCTCTGAGACACCTTTGGGTAGTGAAGGGCGGGGTATAAATCCAATCTTCTTCTTCTTCATGTGCCCATGTGGGTGACCACTGGTATATGGTATGGCTGAGATTTGAACGGGAGTAGGGGGGGGATTCCTAGTTTACAGCTCACCCTCTGAACCCCATCAGCACTTAGAAGAAGAACAGAGTGATGGACCAGATCAAGGTGGAAAGGGAGGAGGAAGAAGAGAATGGTTTCATTCCCTGGCCTCTCCAGGTTTCCAACACCTGATAAAAATTCTCTGAACTTTCTGCATGGCTATGAAACACAGGCTCACCCAAAGAAAGGAGGATCCAGTATGAGTCTCAGGGCCACGCTGCATCTGACATTCGCTCCACATTTTCTCAACACTGAGGGAAAGGT
Organism: Gekko japonicus; assembly: GCF_001447785.1. Taxonomy (NCBI): domain Eukaryota; kingdom Metazoa; phylum Chordata; class Lepidosauria; order Squamata; family Gekkonidae; genus Gekko; species Gekko japonicus. The sequence continues at coordinate 335,402 of NW_015160858.1, read as the reverse complement.
CCAGCACAAAACCACATTCAAATACCCCGGGCCAACGTCCTACTGACTGTAAAGTTACCAGAAGAAGAAGAAGAGGAGAAGATTGGATTTATACCCCACCCTTCACTCGGAGTCTCAGAGCGGCTTACAAACTCCCCTCCCTTCCCCTCCCCACAACAGACACCCTGTGAGGTAGGCGGGGCTGAGAAAGCTCTTTCCAGAACTGCCCTTGAGAGAACAGTTCTGAGAGAACTATGGCTTACCCAAGGTCATCCAGCAGCTGCAAGTGGAGGAGTGGGGAATCAAACCTGGTTCTCCCAGATTAGACTCCGCACACTTAACCACGACACCAAACTGGCCGTAAATCAATGCATAAGGTATCGAACGCAGAGGGGAATTTCTGTTCCAAGGTAGGTTTGGTAAAACAACAGAAGAAAAAGCCAATGCAGAATCGTCCTCAGAGAGGTCTTGCTTCGAGCTCTGCCTGCATCATCATGGCTACGATGCTGGGGGGGGGGCGGCCCTGTCCAATGGATCAAAGTCTATTTTTTTTTTTAATAGTTTGCCTCTTTCACTGAGACTCAAGGCAGATTACAGGGTACAAAACAATGCAATCAGACAACATAAGAAGCACTATTCTCCCTTTCTCACCATACAAGAACTTGTGGGCACACAAATTGATGAGCAGTAGGCTTAGAACAGATAAAAGAAAGTCCTTCTTCACCCAAAGAGTCATTGACACGTGGAAATCACTGCCACAGGATGTGGTGACAGCTACAAAGGTAGACAGCTTCAAGAGGGGATTAGCCACAAGGTATAGAGGGAACACTCTGCCTGGGACAGTGATGCTCTGTATTCTTGGTGCTTGGGGGGGCAACAGTGGGAGGGCTTCTGGAGCTCTGGCCCCACTGGTGGACCTCCTGATGGCACCTGGTATTTTTGGCCACTGTGTGACACAGAGTGTTGGACTGGATGGGCCATTGGCCTGATCCAACATCGCTTCTCTTATGTTCTTATGTAACCAACAAACAATACAACGGGACTAGGATTAGAGAACAATGTAAATGAGAAACTAAGGCAAAGGTATACTATAAACAACACAGAAAAGTGGATTACAAGGTAAAAAATCCAGTAAAAGGAAGTAATTCTCATTGCTGTTGAGTGTAATCCCATTGCCCTGACATGGATGGCCCAGACCAGCCTGATTTCATCAGAGCTTAGAAGCTAAGCAAGGTTGTCAATGTGAGAAGAAAAATGGTAAGCGGGTGATTTATATCTACTCAGGAAGGTGGGGTAGGGCTAAGACATTATCTTGTAGGAGTTCCCCAGGCTGTGACATGCTAATGGAGGAGCTTCCCTGAGGAGGTTCTTTTGCATATGGACTGGCCGTTGAAATTGTAATCTTATCTGTAGTGCTGTTGTAAGATGTCGAGCATTTTGTGTTTTTCAGGACTCGGAACCATGCCCTATTTGCGAGATAATGACTCAGCCCTACCCCACCTCCCTGAGTAGATATAAATTACCTGCCTACCATTTTTCTTCTCGCCTTGACACAGAGAGTACTCCATCTTTCTGTGTTATACCTCTGAGGATGCCAGTCACAGCTGCTGGCAAAATGTCAGGTCCTACAATGCCAAGACCACGGCCGTACAGCCCGGAAAATCTACAACAACTAATGAACTCCGGCCATGAAAGCCTTTGACAACATAAGGTTGGTTCTGGTCAGAGGTCATTTCGGGGGGGATCGCGGGGGGATCGCAGTTCCCCCGAGTGAGGTACGGGAGGCGGGGCACATGACGAAGCCCCGCCCCCTGCTTCCGGCCGCCCCGCTTATGGCCCTCATTCAGCCAGGAGGAGGCAGGAGAAGAGGGAGGGTAAGTTGTTTCCTCCCTGCCTCTCCCCACCCCTGCCTGCCTGGGGCCAGGGAGGGCCTTCGCGGGGCTTCCTTGCACTCCCGCCGGCCTTGAAGGTCCACCGCGGGCCCCTCATGGGGCTCGGCAGTGGAGCTGCAAGGCTGGCAGCGGCGGCCGGGACCGTTGGGGGCGGGGTGTGTGGCCTTATGACACTCTTCCGGTGATGTCAGGGGGTGTGGCCTTATGACACACTTCCGGTGATTTTAGGGGGTGTGGCATATGCTAATGAGTTATGCTAATGAGTTCCCCTAGCTCTTTTGCTACGAAACGACCCCTGGTTCTGGTTAGTACTTGGGTGGGAGACCACCAAGGAAGTCCAGGGTCGTGACATGGAGGCAGGCAATGGCAAACCACTTCAGGGCACTTTAGACCATCACGATCCTCTTCCTCGTAAAGGTGCTCTCTTGGCTTGTTCTGTTCCACTGTAGTTCTAGCGGCTTTCTTAAAACTCCCTCCTGGACATGTCTGTTTTGTCCATGCTGAGGAATTCCAGAAGGGTGGAAGCCTTCCTTCATGACCTCCTCGGGCAGGCCATTCCATGAACTGAGACCCACCACTGAGAATGCAGACCTCCACCCACCCACCATCCCCTGGTCCACTGGGAGGGATGAACTGAGCATGTCCACAGCCATAGCTTCTCCCCTTTGGTTTATACAGGGAAAAAGTGATCCATAGGCCACCACATGGGCAGGAGAACCCGCAGGCTGGCGAAACGAGCAAGCTACTTTGCCTAGCTGCTGAGAAGGCAGGTGGACAGAACAAATGGGCAAGCAGCGCTATGGGATTTATAAGGGGCCACTGCTAACTAGGGATTCCCATTGGGCCCTGATCCCCACGGCACGGCTATTTTCCCTCCTGTAAACCAAGGGTTTCCCCAGAATTAAGATTGTCGGGGAAAACGTCAACAACCTCAGATATGCAGACGATACCACACTAATGGCAGAAAGTGAAGAGGACCTAAAGAACCTCTTGCTGATCGTGAAAGAGGAGAGTACAAATGCTGGCTTGAAACTCAACATCAAAAACACAAAGATCATGGCATCCGGCCCCATCACTCCTTGGCAAATAGAAGGGGAAGTCATGGAAGCAGTGACAGACTTCACGTTCCTGGGATCCAAGATCACTGCAGACCTTCACTGCAGCCATGAAATTAAAAGACGCCTGCTCCTTGGGAGGAAAGCGATGGCAAACCTAGGCAGCAGAATAAAAAGCAGAGACATCACCCTGCCAACAAAAGTCCGTATGGTCAAAGCAATGGTATTTCCAGTAGTAATCTGTGGCTGTGAGAGTTGGACCATAAGGAAGGCCAACCGCTGAAGAATAGATGCTTCCGAATTATGGTGCTGGAGAAGACTCTTGAGAGTCCCTTGGACTGCAAGGAGATCGAATCAGTCAATCCTAAAAGAAATCAATTATTGTGTACCATGATAAGACTACACGCACGTGCGAGTCCGGCCACGTGCGAGTCCGGATGCAGAAAAATTTCTCTTCCTAATCTTTCTTCATGCAACTTACAGTGATTAAAAAAAAAACTACACACACACACCAAGTGCTACCTAGTCAGGAGCCGCTGAAAGATCTTTCTAGCATGAACCTGAAAGAACAGTTGTCCAGCTGGGGCAGGGTAGCAGACGCGTTTGTCTTACTGGACTCTAGTGGATCAAGCATCAGACTAGGACCGCCGATCCCTTCCCTGCTCATTCAGGCCTTACCTATGTATTAGAAAAGGGGTGTCAAATATGTGGCCCGGGGGCCAGATCAGGCCTCTGGAGGGCTTCTATCAGGCCCGCAGTGGAACTGGCTGTCTGCTGCTTCTTCTTCCAGTTCTGCTGCTGCTGCGTCATTGTAGGTTTGCAGTTTACAGATACACACCTGAACAGCATACTCAAGATTGCAACAGCACAGAGATTTTGATGCAATAATTCAGAGCGAGAGGTGTCCGTTATCAGACACTGTTTAAATAAACAAAACATTGCAAGAGTGCTAATGTTTTAAGCATGTTTTTATTTTAAGTTAAAAAAAACCTTTGTGTTTGTGTCCTTTATAAAGTTTAACTCTCCGCTACCTGGCATTACGTTTTATGACACGCATGGCCCGGCCCAACAAGGTCTCATTTATGTCAGATCCAGCCTTCATAACAAATGAGTTCAACATCCCTGTGTTAGAAAGTCCTCCCTGAATCCTACTCCAGGAGTCCCAGGCTCAGAACTTAATTGTGAGCCTGTCTTGTGAGCCCAAGGTGGATCAGGCCCACAATGCGTAGGGAGATGGAGCATAAAGCCGCCCACACTGAGTCCCAGATCTGAAATGGATCCAGGGAACAGCTATTTGCCCCTCTGGGGGAAATAATGTGTAGCCCACCAGTACATGGAAGCTTGCTGGGTGACCCCAGGCCAGTCACTCACTCTTAGGCTGTGGTCACACTGGCGGCTTGGCACGATATGTTGCCGCCTCTAACTGAACTGGTTGAAAGTGTTGCGGGGCATATCGGACACACAGCACACCCTGCTGCGGGTTACCCCCACCCACATTATTGCAGCACCTCAGCCACAGAGCACGCTGCCCCCCAAAAAGTTCAAAATTCATGTGCTCATAAGAGCGCATATGCACACACATGCGCACATAGGCAAAACACCTCCCTAGCGGCAGAACGGATCTGCAGGTTCAGACTGCCAAATCCGTTCTGCGCGCACTCCCCCGATGCACAACGACTGCGTGGGGAACCGAAAACACCACTGGTGAAGTGGTGGCTTTTTAACCTGGCGCCAAGTCGTCCCCATGACGGGGTAAGTATGGCTGGGGAACACCTGACAGTTTGATCCGGAGGGGAGGAGTGGCTGTGTCGGGCCAAACTGCCCAAGTGATCACGGCCGTAGTCTAACCTACCCAGGGGTCATATCCTTCAGGAGCGCACAGGAGCGGAGTTCCGGCAGTAAGGAGCCCAGGGGGCGGGCACATGCAACAAGCCCCGCCCCCTGCTCCCAGCAGCCCTCAGTCAGAGCAAGAAGCAGCCCGGTAAGTTGCAGAGCCCCCCCATCAGTCCCCCGGTCCAAAACAGTCCAGTGGCACCTTTAAGACCAAGTTTTATTCGGGTACAAGCTCTCCCTCCTCTGCGAGGAAAGATTTGCACATTCCCCCCCCCCCAATAGCTAGCGATCCAAAAGAGTCCAGTGGCACCTTTAAGACCAAGTTTTATTCAGGTACACGCTCTCCCTCCTCTGTGAGGACAGATCTGCGCGTTCCCCCCCCAATAGCTAGCAATCCAAAACAGTCCAGTGGAGCCTGAGCGGTGGGTGTTGCCTTCTGACAGACGTCTGGCGATGTCAGGGGGCGTGGCATATGCAAATAAGTTATGCTAATGAGTTCCTGCACCTCTTTTTCTACGAAATTACCCCTGAACCTACCTCACAGGGTGGTTGGGAAATAAAATGAAAAGGAAAACTCAAGTATGCCACTCTTAACTCCTTGGAGGAAGGGCGGGGGGGGGGGGGTGTAGACAGACACTTACTGGGGGGGATGTAGACAGACACTTACCCCATGGCCCATGAATCCTAGCTTCAGCATTGGCTGCTCACATAGTTTTGGTGCTGGAGAAGACTCTTGAGAGTCCCCTGGACTGCCAGGAGACTGAATCAGTCAATCCTAAAAGAAATCCACCCTAGCTGTTCCCTGGAAGGCCAGATACTGAAGCTGAAGCTCAAATACTTTGGCCACCAAATGAGAAGGGAGCACTCACTGGAGAAAACCCTGATGCTGGGAAAGACTGAAGGTCAAAGAAGAAGGGGACACCAAAGGATGAGATGGTTAGACAGTATTATTGAGGCAATGAACATGAAATTAAGTGAACTCCAGAGCATGACGGAAGACAGGAGGGCCTGGTGTGATATGGTTCATGGGGTCACGAAGAGTCGGACTCGACTGTGCGACTGAGCAACAACAAATAGAGGTTACAGTGCACAATAAGGCAAAATCGCCATAGGAGGGGGAACGAGCCCTTTGCCTCATGAGCCCTTTGCCTCCGATGCGAGTGCTTTGCCTGGTGGGGCTGAATCACTGGAAGGAGCCCCAGCTATCGCTCAAGAGAGAAATTAAAAACAAATAAATAAATGCCAAACACAAATTTGTCACCAACCAGGATTGAAATGGAGAGGAAGTGAGAGAATATAAAAATGACAGAGGGAAGAAAAGATGTCACAAATAAATGAAGACTGCAAATATATAAGACACGGGAGATGCTCTTGTGTGGATGGAGCAGGGAGAGAGAGGGAGAGAGATCACGCAGAGACAAAAATATTACTGAAATATTTTCTCCATGGGCGTGTGTCTGATAGGGTGCACGAGAAAATGTATGGCAATAATTATGCAATAATAATATGCATTTATACAGCTCTTTTCATCCCTCGATTGTGGGTTATTCAATAATTAATTGCCAGCTGCATTGGCATGCACCCCCTTCCACCACAGAGCTCCGAGGCGGAGGCTGAAGCTTCGTTCGCCAAGGGCACAGCTTCGGAAGCAAATATTTGGCTGTCTCCGGCTTCCGACGCTTTCTTAGGCGTGACCCCTTTGACCCCGCATATCCCCGCCTGCATTGTGTTTCGGCGTTCTAGCTAGATTTGGGTCCCTTAACCGCTCACACACACACCCATGTTACCAAAATGCTACAACGTAGGTCTGGATGGGTGCAAATGACATCTTCCTCTGCCCCAAAAGTTGGCACGCCTCTCTTATTCCACTAGAAACTTGCCGTCACGTTAACTAAAGGTCTCTGTGACCTGTTGAGCGTAGCTTCCAGGATTACACCACTTTGGTGTAGTGGTTAAGTGAGCAGACTCCAGTCACATAGAACTGGGTTTGATTCCCCATTCCATCCACATGCAGTTGTTGGTGTGACCTTGGGTCAGTCACAAGTTATTTCAGAGCTGTTCTCTCATGAGTAGTTCTCAAAAGAGCTCTCTCAGCCCCACCTACCTCACAGGGTATCTGTTGTGGAGAGCGGAAGGGAAAGGAGTTGTAAGCTGCTCTGAGACTCCTTTGGGTAGTGAAGGGCGGGGTATAAATCCAAACTACTACTACTACTACTATTCTTCTTCTTCTTTTATTCCATTGCTAAACTGGAAGTTCCTTGTCACGGTCCACCAAAATCTCCCCGTCTGTAATTCAAGCCCCCTTAGATCCCTTAGTCTTTGCCTTCTTCCAGTTTGCTGGTGTGACCTTACTTCAGAACTGTTCTCTCAGGAGCAGTTCTCTCTGAGCTCTCTCAGCCCCACCTACCTCACAGGGTGTCTGTTGTGGGGAGGGGAAGGGGAAGGAGATTGTATAAGCCGCTCTGAAACCCCTTCGGGTAGTGAAGGGCAGGGTATAAATGCAATCTCTTCTTCTATTAGCATGCAGAGCCAGTGTCAGCAAGGTGGGGCAGCTGCCAGTGCCCATGGGTTCTAGGAGGGCCCATTGCTGCTAGCCCCACTTCTTACTCACTTGCTAGTGCTCGACCACCCAGGGTCTCATCTGCATGCAGTTCCCAGTGCTCCCAGGGAAAGGGTTGTGGATGGAGCAAGTGGTTGTGAGCATGGGTGCTGGGAGGTCTTGCAACCAGTCAGCCGAAGGACATATAGGCAGATGGGAGGCAATGAGGCTGCAAGGAGGAGGAGGAGGAGGAGGAGGAGGAGGAGATTGGATTTATACACCGCCCTTTACTCAGAGTCTCAGAGTGGCTTACAAACTCCCATCAGTTTCCCTCCCCACAACAGACACCCTGTGAGGAAGGTGGGGCTGAGAGAGCTCTTTCCAGAACTACCCTTGAGAAAACAGCTCTGACAGAACTATGGCTTGCCCAAGGTCATCCAGCAACTGCAAGTGGAGGAGTGGGGAATCAAATCCGGTTCCCCCGGATTAGAGTCCGTGCTCCTAAGCATTACTCCAAACTGGGCTTGGGGGTGGGCAGAGGAGGGGATCGGGCCCCTGGGAGCTATCTGCCCCCTGGGAGCTATCTGCCCAGGGCCTCCCCAAACCAGGAACCTGCCCTGCATGTATGTGATGACTTACTTAGTACAGTTCTCCACCCTCCCACCCCCCATTTTTAGTGGTCCCACTCTAGTGATAGAATGGCCCGAAATGCACGAAATGCAGCAATCCGTGCCGGATAAACAGGAGCAGGGCCGAACTAAAAACAACACGCCAAAAGAGCTGGCGAGCCACATATTGGTTTAGAAACTGGGCTCTGGTTTAGTTTGGGCCACCCAAAGTAACTTATAATAGGTTGGTTTCAACTGCTCAAAAGCCATTTGAATCCGACTCTATGGTTGCAGTGCTCATCTCCATTTCCAAGCCAAAGAGCAAGCGCTGTCCGAAGATGTTTCTGTGGTCATGTGGCCGGCATGCCTAGATGCCGAGGCGCACAGAACGCTGTTACCTTCCCACCGAAGCGGTACCTATTTATCTACTTGCAATTTCTTGCTTTCGAACTGCTAGGTTGGCAGGAGCTGGGGCCAGAGGTGGGCGCTCACTCCATCATGCGGCACTCAGGTCTCGAACTGCCGAATTACTGACCTTCCAGTCTGCAGTTCAGCATCTTAACCACTGAGCCACTGTAGCTCCAGCTTATAATAAGGTGGCCATAAAAAACAACAACATTCGGACGGAAACCAAAACCCAAAAGACAGAACTGGACAAGATTTATTGGCTCCCAGACGGCAAACCAGAACACGGCATGGATCTGTTTACTGGAGCCGGAGGGAGGAGTTTGGAAAGATACGGGGTGGGGTCTGACTACCTGCTGGCTCAGGGGAGGGGCTTGGCTAAAAGAGGGTGGGGCTAATTGGGGGAGTGGATGAATTTTTATTTTTTTTGGTATTCTTTTGTATTTTTCATATGTGCATGTGTGAGTGTGTGTGCGCACCCCGGAGTCATGGCGACCTCCAGTGACTGACCCCTACTGGGGGCCATTCAGAGGGGTGGCTGAATAAAGCCTGCCCCCGCCTCCCGACTGCTGGTATTCCAAGGAGGTCTCCCATCCAAGTACTTCCCAGAGTTGACCCTGCTTAGCTTCTGAGACCTGACGAGATCGGGCTGGCCTGGGCTATCCAGATGAGGGCTGATGAATTTTTCAACTGGGGCGCCACCTCTGGATCTCCGCTTGCTCTTCTAATTCCTGGTGCCAGTGGACCTGTGGACTATCTGGCTCACCCAGGTTTATGTTTGGGCAGTGCCACGGTGTGGCCAGACATGGCAGAGACCTTCTCTCCCACTCGGCCTCTCTTATTCTGGCCCTTCATCTGCTGAACAGTTTTTCGGGAACATCGGTCCGCTAGCTGATTCGGCAGTCTGGGCTTCTTAGGCAGGAGTTCTTTTGAAACCAGATTAAATTTGCCACAGGGATGTGACCCAGACTGCGACGGCAAAGGCCCACAAACCCTTTCCCTTAAATGACGGTGCCAAATTCACCTGGCACGTCCCGTTTATCCTGTTGCAAGGACAAGATACAAAAGCCGACTCCGGGAAGGTTCTTTCCCCCTCCCTTCCCTCAGCCTGTTTTTATTTGAGAAAAACAAATGGGGGGGGGGGCGCGGATCCTGATGCTTCTCTCTCTCTCTCTCTCTCTCTCTCACCGGTTCCCTTTGCTCTGCCAATCCCTAATTGTTTCTTGTCATTTTTCGTTAAACATTTTTGTAATATACAGTGTCGCATCTCGCAAAGCTGTTGTGTACATCAGTGCGACATAAATCAACTGAGTAATGCTGTCAAGCACTCAGTGTATTTGTTAGGGGAGACTTTGTTTTGTTTTTTTTATCTGGGTTCCCCCCCCCCCCGTGTGTGTGTGTGTGTGTGTGTGTTTTTAATGCTGTACTGCAATTCATCCAGAGTCTAGCGCTCAAGATGGGCAGTGGCGACTTTAAAGAAACACTTGCTTAAAAGGGCGCATTGCCACAATCTCTGGGGCATGATCCAGGCAATGGTCCTCAGCGCCAACTGATTCCAGTGGGAACGCTCCACTCACGCGTAAAATCCCCGCTGGATCGGAACAAAGGTCCATCTAGCCGTGGTTCCCGCATCTAGCTTTCCACAGAGGCCAACCAGGTGTCCTTCAGGGTCCTCACGCAGAGGCACAAAGGCCAAAACCTCCCCCCTCTATCTTGCCCAATTGCCCCCCCAAGCACCTAGTATTCAGAGGTAAACTGTCTCAGATCGTGGAGGTTCCGTTTAGTTATCAGGGCTGTCGATGGACCGGCCCTGCCAGAGATCTGTCCAATCCACTGCCTAGTCCATCGGAGCCACTGACCATCACTACTTCATGTAGCAGTGAGTTCCACTAGTTCGTTGTGCATTGCTATGAGGAAAGGGCTTCTGTTCGTCTGTCCTGAATACACTTCATTGGCTGCTCTTTGAGTTCTCCCCCCCCCCCACTTTCCCCACAGCAGGCATAATTCTGTCCCCCACTCCGTTCCCATCTTTCGCTTCAACTCAAAAGCCCCCAAATTCCTTTTCAATAGGATCTGAATGTGGCTCAACTGGGCCATGCATTGGGCTTAACAACTTCCTGGTGGGCAACAAACACACAGGGAAGACGGCAAAGTTAGACAAACATACAGAAACACTGTGTTAGAACAAAACAGACTCCACTAATATGCACTCGTGTCTTCATATATTACATACAATAGAGACCCCAGTATATCTTATACACATTTATTATAGTACAAAAACCTAAAGTACATTATATATCTGCTAACAGAAAAGTCCACAGCTACAGAGACCTATTCCAATGCTGTAGACTATCTTGCTCCTGATAAGAGACTGAAGGAGGTTGCAACAGTCGTAAATGATGAGAGATGCAAAAAACCCCAAATTCCTTTTCAATAGGATCTAAATATGGCTCGATTCTAGGAGCTGCGGTGGCTCAAGTGGTTAAGACGCTGAACTGCAGGCTGTGGAAGGTCGGTAGTTCAGCTGTTCGAGACCCGGGTGCCGCATGATGGAGTGAGCTCCCATCTCTAGTTCCAGCTCCTGCCAACCTAGCAGTTCAAAAGCAAGAAATTGCAAGTAGATCAATAGGTACCACTTTGGTGGGAAGGTAACAGCGTTCCGTGCGCCTTGGTGTTTAGCCATGCCGGCCACGACCACGGAAACGTCTTCGGACAGCGCTGGCTCTTCGGCTTTGAAACGGAGACGAGCACCGCAACCCTAGAGTCGGACTCAACTGGCTTTCGAGCAAGGGAACCTTTACCTTTACCTTTATGGCTCAATTGGGCCATCCATTGGGCTTGCCAGCTTCCTGGTGGGGGCCTGGAGACGATAAAGATTCACGCAGAGACCTTTGGAAGTCTGCAGACAGGCTTTCGTACCAGTCTCTAGGTTCGCTCCCAGTTTGCTCATTCACGCACGCACGCACACACCCCCTCACACATCAAATTATCTCGCGCACACAGTCCAAGAGAAGACCGACGTAGCACCAACTGGCACACCTTGCTGGATTTTTATTATTTTTAGATTTACAAGCAGGTGGGATATCCAGTGGTTTAAAGCTAGCCAGATATCATCAGCTCTTGGAAGCGAAGCAGATTTGGCCCTGGTTGGTATTGGGATGGGAGACCAGCAGGGAAGTCCAGGGTTGCTACGCAGAGGCAGGCAATGGCAAAGCACCTCTGCTCGCCTCTTGCTTTGACCTGGATGTCCCAAGCTAGCCTGATATCAGTTCTCGGAAGCTAAGCAGGGTTGGCCCTAGTTTGGTGTAGTTTGGTGTACACCAGTTTGGTGTCGTGGTTTAGTGTGCAGACTCTAATCTGGGAGAACCGGGTTTGATTCCCCACTCCTCCACTTGCAGATGCTGGATGACCTTGGGCAAGGCATAGTTCTGACAAGAGCTGTTCTTGAAAGGGCAGTTCTGGAAAGAGCTCTCTCAGCTCCACCTACCGCACAGGGTGTCTGTTGTGGGGAGGGGAAGGGAAAGGAGTTTGTAAGCCGCCCTGAGACTCCGAGTGAAGGGGCAGGGTATAAATCCAATCTCTTCTCTTCTTCTGAGTTAGTCCTGGAATGGGAGACCACCAAGAAAGTCCAGGGTGGCTACACACAGAGGCAGGCAATGGCAAACCACCTCTCTTTGTCTCTTGCTTTGAAAACCCTACCAGGTGGCCGCAAGTCACCTGCGACTTTACGGCTGGAAGGGAAAAAGAAGCACGCATCAGCCAACCAAACCGCTGATTGGGCCGAGTTCTTCGTTTAGGCAGGAAAGAAAAAGGATCTAAGGCACACCAGACAGGAGGTCCCTGGCCCGCACGGGGTCTCAAGTCTGCAATCAGTCACAAGCTGAACGTGAGTCAGCAAAATGCACGGCCCCTGCAAAACAGGCTGGATGTGATTTGTGGCGGCATTCATGGAAGCCGAGTATCCAGGTCACCAGAGGCAGGAGCCCCACTCTGTTCTATGCCAGGCGGGCTGCCTCTAGAGCTCTGCGAGCTGCATTTTAAGAAAGATGCAGAGAAACTGGAACAGGTACAGAGGGAGGCGACAAGAATGGCCAGAACTAGGAAGATAAGGCCTAGGAGAAACGGTTGAAGAAACTGAGTATGTTTATCCTGGGCTGAGGGAAGACTTGACGGAAGAGTTCAAAAAAACTAAAGAGAGGAAGAGGAGGAGGAGGAGAGGAAGAGGAGAAGAAGAAGAGGAGGAGGAGGAGGAGAGGAAGAGGAGGAAGAGAAGAGCAGGAGAAGGAGGAGAAGAGGAAGAGGAGGAGAAAAAGGAGAAGGAGGAGGAGGAGGAGAAGAAGAGGAGGAGAAGGAGAAGAAGAGGAGGAGGAGAAGAGGAAGAGGAGGAGGAGAAGTAGGAGAAGAAGGAGGAGGAGAGGAAGAGGAAGAGGAGGAGAAGGAGAAGAAGAAGAGGGGGGGAGGGGGGATTGGATTTATACCCTGCCCTTCACTACCCAAAGGAGTCTCAGAGTGGCTTACAATCTCCTTTCCCTTCCCCTCCCCACAACAGACACCCTGTGAGGTAGGTGAGGCTGAGAGAGCTCTGAGAGAAACTGCTCCTGAGAGAGCAGTTCTGAGAGAACTTGTGACTGACCCAAGGTCACACCAGCAGCTGCATGTGGAGGAGTGGGGAAGCAAACCCCGTTCTGCCAGATTAGAGTCCATGCTCCTAACCACTACACCAAACTGGAAGAGGGCAAAGACTTGTTCTTTCCTGCTCCAGAAGGCAAGTCTGGATCTAAGAGGGCTTGAATTACAGGCGGGGAGATTTGGGTGGACCGTGACAAGGAAATTCCAGTTTGGCAATGGAATTGATGATGAAGATGAAGATGATGATGAAGAAGAAGAAGAAGAAGAAGAAGAAGAAGAAGAAGAAGCTGAAGAATGGATGATGATGAAGCTGAAGCTGAAGCTGAAGATGAAGAAGATGAAGATGAAGAAGAAGATGAAGAAGAAGAAGATGATGAAGAAGATGAAGAAGAAGAAGATGATGAAGAAGATGAAGATGAAGAAGAAGAAGATGAAGAAGAAGATGAGGAGGAGGAGGAGGAGGAGGAGGAGGAGGAGGAGGTGGAGGAGGAGATTGGATTTATACTCCGCCCTTCACTACCCAAAGGAGTCTCAGAGCACCAGAGTTGAGAAGAAGAAGAAGAGATTGGATTTATACCCCGCCCTTCACTTGGAGTCTCAGAGCGGCTTACAAACTCCTTCCCCTTCCCCTCCTCACCACAGACACCCCGTGAGTTAGGTGGGGCTGAGAGAGCTCTCTTGAGAACTGCCCTTGAGAGAACAGCTCTGAGAGAACTTGTGACTTACCCAAGGTCACACCAGCAGCTGCATGTGGAGGAGTGGGGAATCAAACTCGGTTCTCCCAGATTAGAGTCTGTGCTCCTAACCACTACACCAAAGAGGACGGGCTGTGGCTCAGTGGCAGGGCATCTGCTTGGCAAGCAGAAGGTCCCAGGCTCAATCCCCAGCATCTCCAGTTAAAGAATCTAGCAGTGGGTCATGTGACAGACCTCGGCCAGAGACCCTGGAGAGCCGCTGCCAGTCTGAGTAGACAATACTCACTTTGATGGACCGATGGTCTGATTCAGTATAGGGCAGCTTCATGGGTGGAGAGGGACCGTGGCTCAGTGGAAGAGCATCTCCTTTGCATGCAGAAAGTCCCGGGCTCAATCCCCAGCATCTCCAGTTAAAAAGGATCAAGTTGTGGGTGATGTGAAAGAGCTCAGCCTGAGACCCTGTGTTGGGTATTACAAGATAAAAACACTCAGTATATATTGGGTTAAATGTCTGTTTTGTTGTTACAGGAAATCACATGCTTTTGTGTAAGCCAATGTTAGTTTAGGTCCCCCAGCCCGGGAAAATTCTTCCTGTTCCAGGAGTTTGATTGGAAGCAAAGTGTCAAAGTGTCTTTGCATTTTATGGCTCCTCTTCCTCTCTTTGTTTTGCTGTTCTGAAGAAGCGTGTAAGAGAAGCCATTGCAGCTCTTCTAGTCTTGTCCTTTGTAGAGTGAAGATGTAGGGATTAGCTCTGTTGTTATTTTCCTCCCAGTTACCTTTCCCTATGCTAGAATGTAGTAAATCTTTTATATTTTAAACACACATGGACTCTGAGTCTGATTATTGCACTCTGGTATTGCTAAGCTGTTTTTTCTCTGCTGAATCGCAATTTCTCATAAGAAACTCCAACACCCTGGAGAGCCGCTGGCCAGCCTGAGTGAACCATACTGACCATGATGGACCAAGGGGCAGATTCAACATAAGACAGCTTCATGTGTTTGTGTGTGGGCAGGTGGACGGGTGGGCCTGTCCATGTTCCCAGTCTGCAAGCAGAGCCGGCATGCGCCGGCTTTGGATTTCCTACACTGGACAGCGGGTTGGATTAGTTGACCTCTAAGACCCCTTCTGATTCTACAGTTCTGTGCAGCCAGCTCCCTCCAAGGCAGTGCCAATGGAGGTTTCGAAGGCTGCAGCCTCCCTTCACCCAGTGTCTCTGATTGCGGAGGTTGGATTGGCAAAGCACCTGTTTGCCCACCAGGATCGCCTCTCTGAAGTCGGATATTGCCTATACAGGCTTCCAGGATGGGGACGCTCTCTGTGGATCTTCTTCTTCTGTTTCTCCTCCTTCTCCTCCTCCTTCTTCAGCAGCCTGCAAAACCCTGATGTCAGCTCTGCCTCTTTCCCAGACTAAATATACTGCTAATCTTTTCCCATTACCCTTTCTCAGCATTGTTAATTTTAATGTAGGTGGTCCTTTCTCTCTCTCTCTCTCTCTTTTCCTCCTCCCAATAGCTCTATCTCTCAGCAAAGCTGCCATCAGCTAATCTTTCTCCCAGTCAACGGAAAACTATCATAAAACTGTCCTCTTGTCTGTCAATTTTATTTGTTTTCATTTAACAGGCTGATCGGCAAACGGAAGGACCCCCCCACCCCACCCCACCCCCACCCGGTGTTCTCAACACAGTCAAAGAGACGTAAGGAAAGTCCCGGGCAGGAGGAGAGGAGAGAAAGCAGGGCTCCCAGGTGACACCTTTCTAACTCAAGGCTGTTGTCGACTGGTTTGTGCAGCTGCCTCTCTTGCCAGAAAACGTTGCAGTGGAAACGAAGGGGGGGGGAGCGCTCTCTCTGTCTCTCTCTCTCTCTCTCTCTCCCCTGCAGACACGGAGAACCAAAGTTTGCCAGATCAGCAGACTCAAAGACATGCGACTCCCCAGGGATTCTGCACAAGATCAGGGGACACCAGACAGATACGTGGGCTTAGGCTGAATGCAAAATCCCTTCCCTTAAAAAAAGAATAGGAGGGGGGGAAAACACCCGCACACCTAACACAGGATTAGAGCATCCCTGAGGGCCATTACCTTGAAACTAATTGTTTCAGCATATCCATCGACCAATATAAAAGTCCGTACACCACATTCTGTGGCAGGGATTGCATTGGCAAGTAGAGTGAGGCTGCTGGTTCGCTGAAGTCGATGGGCTTCAGAGGGCGCAACTCTGCTTAGGTTGGGAGTCCAATGTTCCCTCTAAGCTGCGGAGTCTTGTGAGCAAAAATTCTACTTTCTGAGCGACTGGCATTAAAGTTGTGAGCGAGCGGTTTGGCTACTGCATAAATTAGTTCGCTCTGGGGCCATCTTTCCTGAACTAAGACAAAAATGTGTGAGCCGGAGGCTAAAAAACTGTGAGCTGGCTCACACTAACTCAGCTTAGAGGGAACACTGGTTGGGACTGCAAGAAAAAGGGGGGGTGGGGTACTCCTGTGCAGACAGGAGCAGGCTGGGTTCCCAGTGACCGGAGGCAAGAGGCGTGCCCTGCCCCCCCCATGAGGGGACTGCCCTTGACCTTTTCCCGTGTAAGCCGATGTTGGCTGTGAGGCAAAGCACTGCCCTCCGGGATAACCTTGGGCTCTTCTGCATTCTCGTTTGCGTCGCTTGTATGTTGCTGTTGCTTCATTTTGTTTTTGTTCCCCCCCCCCGTTCTGCAGGGTTTTTATGCCAAACATAAAGGTTCCCTTGCTCGAAAGCCAGTCGAATCCGACTCTAGGGTTGCGGTGCTCATCTCCGTTTTAAAGCCGAAGAGCCAGCGCTGTCCGAAGACGTTTCCGTGGTCATGTGGCCGGCATGACTAAACACCAAGGCGCACGGAACGCTGTTCCCTTCCCACCGAAGTGGTACCTATTTATCTACTTGCAATTTCTTGCTTTCGAACTGCTAGGTTGGCAGGAGATGGAACTAGAGACGGGAGCTCACTCCGTCATGCGGCAACTCGGGTCTCGAACTGCTGAACTACTGACCTTCCACAGCCTGCAGTTCAGCGTCTTAACCACTTGAGCCACCGCAGAACATACAGCAATGTAATATCGAACTGACCACTAGAGGGAGCAAAACACAAGCTGAAGGGACTATCCCCACCCCCACCCTGCAAGCAACAGAAACACAAAAGTGAGGAAAATTAAAATGCAGAAAAACCCACTGAGGTGAGAGCAAAACTCATAAAGCAACTGCAAAGAGTTCTTCTGAGCATGAGCGGAGTGCAGCCAAAAGGCTCCACACACATATCTGGGGTTAAGGGGAAGAATCTCTATAGCGAAAGGTGTGCCCTGCTACACAGCTTGGTCTCTCTCTTTCCTTCTGTTTTTTAAAACAGGATTTCTTTATTTAAAGAATGTGTACCCAATCTCTCTGCCCAAAAGGCTCTCAGGGAGGCTCCTAATGTAATAAAACAGACGCAAATGTATTCAAACCACGGTGTGGTGCAGTGGCTGAGAGTGCTGGACCAGAGACTCAGGTTCAAATCCCGACTTGTGCCATAGAAACTGGGTGATCTTGGGCCAGTCACACTCTCTCAGCCTAACCTACCTCACAGGGCTGTTGTGAGGATAAAATGGAGGAGAGGAGAACGATGCAAACTGTTTGTTTCGGGTTCCCACTGGGGAGGAAGGCAGGATATGATGGCTCTCTTGAAGCATTTGGAGGGCTGTCACTTAGAGGAGGGCAGGGAGCCGTTCCTGTTGGCAGCAGAGGAGAGGACTGGCAATCATGGGTTTAAATTAAGGGCCGGAAAGTACCGGCTGGATATCAGGGAAAAACCTTTTGACAGTTAAGAGTTGTGCCACAGTGGAATCAGCTGGCTAGGGAGGTGGTGAGCTCCCCCTCCCCGGCAGTCTTGAAGCAGCGGCTGGACACACATGGGTCAGGGATGCTATAGGCTGGTCCTGCATTGAGAAGGGAGCTAGACTCGATGGCCTGTCTGGCCCCTTCCAACTCTGGGTGATTCTATGAATAAAGTAAATAAATCAAATGCTCCCTATACACATACAAACACGCAGCAAAAACCCGCCACCACAGCCCACATTGAAGATGTCAGGGCCATTTTTGGGCAGGAACACACAGGAACGGAGTTCCGGCTGGCTCCTGAGTTGGCCACGCCCAGCAGGAACTCATTAGCATAACAGGTCACACCCAACAGCAGAAACTCATTAGGATTGGCTACATTAGGGGTGTGTGGCCTAACATGCAAAAAGCCCTGGGTTTTGACAACAAACAAGGTAAACAGAATAAGAAGCAAAAGGTGGGTGTGGCTGGATGACCACACTTCTGGTAACATGGGGGTGTGGCCTAATGTGCTAATGAGCTGTGCTGTCAAGGGGGTGGCCTAATATGCTAATGAGTCTCTGGTGTTGGGTGTGGCCTATTATGCTAATGAGTTCCTGCTGGGCTTTTTCTACAAAAAGAGCCCTGATAGACGATAAGGAATAAGGTAATCCTTTAAAATGAACTTCAAAAGGACTCCTCGTGATCCAAACAGAACAAATTCATCACATCCATACCCACTGTCGGTTCCCTTGGGGGTCTACAACAATTAGGCTTACAGCCAGGGTGGTGTAGCGGTTAAGAGTGCAGGACTAGCATCTGAGAGACCCAGGTTCGAATCCCCACTCGTGTCATGGAAACTGTTGGGTATTACAAGTTGAAAACACTCAGTATATCTGGGGTTAAATGTTTGTTTATGTTACTCACAGGAAGTCACATGTTTCTCGTGTAACCAATGTTCTTTAGATGTAGGACTAAAGTGGGACTAAAGTGTCATTTTATGGCTTCTCTTCCCGTCTTCGTTTTGGTGTTCTGAAGAGGAAGAAGAGTAGCCATAACCCCTCTCTTCTAGTTTTGTCTTTGTAGAGTAAGGATGTAGCCGATTATGCTCTGTTGTTATTTTCATCCCAGTTACCCTTCCCATGCTAGAATTTAGTAAAAACTGTATTTTAATCACACACGGACTCTCAGTCTGAATTATTTTACTCTGGCACTGCTGGGCTATATTATCTCTGCTAAATACTAATTTTTTTCAATATCTCACTATCACCCAACAGAAGCTCACCGGGTGACCTTGGGCCAGTTTCACACTCTCTCAGCCTCACAGTGCTGTTGTGAGGATAAAATGGAGGAGAGGAGAAGGCTGTCGGCTGCTTTGGGTCAAAAGGCAGGATACAAATGAAGTAAGTAAATACATACATAATACAGTTGGATCTTGGGCACGTGGGGCTCTTTAGCTTGGAGGGACGACGGCTGAGAGGTGACATGATCGAGGTTTAAAAGATTATGCCTGGGACAGAGCAGGTAGAGAAAGAAGTCCTTTTCTCCCTTTCTCACAATACAAGAACTGGTGGGCACTCCATGAAATTGCTGAGCGGTTGGGTTAGAACAGGTAAAAGGAAGTCCTTCTTCACCCAAAGAGTGATGAACACGTGGACTTCCCTACCACGGCAGGTGGTGGCGGCTACAAGCATGGACGGCTTCAAGAGGGAACTGGATAAACATATGGAGCAGAGGTCCATCCAGTGGCTATAAGCCACAAGGTATAGATAGGAACTCACAGGCTGGGGCAGGTGATGCTCTGTATTCTTGGTGCTGGGGGGGCAACAGTGGGAGGGCTTCTAGTGTCCTGGCCCCACTGCTGGACCTCCTGATGGCACCTGAGGGAGGGAGGGGGAGAGGAAGAGGAAGAGGGAGAGGGAGAGGGAGAGGGAGAGAGAGAGAGAGAGAGAACACGCACGCAACCAGACCAAGAACATCACTGCAGGCTTGAGGGCTGCAGAGGTCTGAAACAGGGATCGAACCCACAGCGTCAGTTCCCTGATCCACAGACTGGCCTCTTCCCAGTGGCGGTTTCAGGCCTCGCCACATCCAGCCACCCCCTGCCATCCCCGCGTCTCCCACCGCAAGCCTTCTTCTAATTCAACGGACAACGCTCTGTACATCTACGGAGGTTATGAGATTCAGGCGCCACGTAGTCGTGGCACCAGGAGGTGGTTTCTCTGGCACCACCTAGAGGTTCAGGAAGCCTTGCAGGAGAGAGGGTCAGCAGCTGGGCGTCCCTGGGGCCCAGACCCGGAGATGATCCCATCCCTGTGAGTTCACCGACTCAGAGGCAAAGCTATGCAGGGCAGGGGAGCAGAATTCCCACTCTGTGTGCGTGCACACACGCACGCACACCTGAGAGCTCCCTGCTCCAAACGCTGATTTGCCCTGTCCGGAAAACTAAGTCCCGACCAGGACCAGAGAGTAAATTTTGGGGAGGGAGCGGTGCCTTTACAACCCTCCGGTTCCTCCTTGTTAGCCGCGTCCCGTCCAGATATACCGCATCCTCTTTGTAGCAAACAATTCCGCCCAGCGCAAACCTTTCTCGGTAATGTCTCTCCTCTCCGGCTGTCGTTCTCAATAATTGGAGGGGGGGGGGGATATTTTGCATCACGCTTTTCCCTCTCGAGCCCCTTTTTTTTTACCTTCCCTCTTTTTTCTTCTTTCACAACAATGCCTGTTGGTTCTCTCTCCCCCACCCCTCCCTAATTATTCCGGATTCTCAAGTCTCCATTCCCCTCCACCCCAGGGGGGTGAGGAGCCAGCTTCGGTTGCTGAGAGGCAAAATGTATACCTTCAATCAGTCTTGCTGAGGGAAGTTTCTTTTGAGAGAAAGAAAGGAAATGAAAATGATCTCTATGTATGTATGTATGTATGTATGAATGGCTGTGTGTATAAGGCAACAACAAACCCCCTTTCAACAAGAAAGACAGAGGGGCTGCTATCAAGGTGAAAAGCTTGCTCAAAACAGGAAGCTCAGTTAAAAAAAAAAAAGATACCTAAATTATTTGGGGGGGGGGCAAACTGGCTGAAGGAAGTTATCTTTTTAATTTAAAAAAGCCACTAGGGGTGTTACGTAAGCTTTTAGGTTACACAGAATTCTTCGTCAGGCAGCGCAGGGTTTCGATTTGGCACGGTTATGCGCTGAATCAGTGTGAAAATGAGCAGCCAGCACTTTTCGGGGCAGCAAACGTCACCTGGTAATTAACAGCCTGTGAAACAGGGATGGGACCTGTCTTTTCCGGGCCTCCTGGAAACCCCACTGAAGCCAGAGTGGCACGCAGCATGGCTCTCTGCAGGAGCTGAGTGTGGCCAGGAGTCATGCACTGACCGAGCATTAAGAGGAGGAGGAGACTGGATTTATACCCCGTCCTTCACTACCCTCAGAGCAGCTTACAATCTCCTTTCCCTTCCCCTCCCCACAACATACACCCTGTGAGGTAGGTGGGGCTCAGAGAGCTCTTTCCAGAACTGCTCCTGAGAGAACAGCTCTGAGAGGACTTGTGACTGACCCAAGGTCACACCAGCAGCTGCATGGGGAGGAGAGGGGAATCAAACCCGGTTCTCCCAGATTAGAGTCTGCGCGTCTAACCACTACCCCAAACTGGAATTAGAGCTGCTGGTAAGAGGCAGGCAGGGGTGAGAAGGGAGTTACAAGTGGGCCGTCTTGGATCCTGATTCTCCTCTGGGCCTGCTTGCTTTCCACCCGTTCGACCTGTAAAAAGGTAAAGGTTCCCTTGCTCGAAAGCCAGTCAAATCCAACTCTAGGGTTGCGGTGCTCATCTCCGCTTCAAAGCCGAAGAGCCAGCGCTGTCTGAAGACGTTTCTGTGGTCATGTGACCGGCATGACTAAACACCAGGGCGCACGGAACGCTGTTACCTTCCCACCGAAGTGGTACCTATTTATTCGACCTGTACAAATTGGTAAATAAACAGTCCCACACAGACCTCTAGGGATCTTGTCTCCAGCAAACTGAGTCAAACGGTATGCACCATTTGACAAGCAAATCAACTCTTGCTCTGTTTCAGACACATCCTGCCAAGAGGGAGCCCTTCTGCCCGACACAGAACTCTGTGCGACTCAAAACTCTGCCTCGTATGCGCTCAGTCGAAGGTTGCACTTTGGCTTTATCAAAGCCCTCACCGTGTACGATCTCTGTATTTTGCTTTACCGCACTTGAATTTTACAAAATGACGTCTCTTCTTCCCGCACGGCCCTTTTGACCCCGCTGTTTATGATTTTTTCTCTTCGTAGCCCTGCGTGTCTATGCGTGTGCACACATCTAATGAAGTGGACTCTCGCCCACAATAGCTTATGACAGAATAAGAACCAGTTGCTCTTTACAGCGCTACAAGACTCCTGTTTATTTTTTCCTCCCCTGCAACAGACTAACCCCTCTGGAATTGCCTGCAGCAAGCTTCTTTCTTGCCGAACACGCCAAGAAGCAGACGAAAAACCTCACTCGGGCGAACAGCCGATCGGGCTCGCTGCTGTCTACAAACGGGTGGGCTTCTGGTGGGCAAACAGGTGTTTGCAAACCAGTTCTGCAAGACTCAAGTTCAACTGTCAATCAGTGCAAAGCTACCCCTCTCCCCCAAATCAGAAGCTCTGGTGGTCTCGGGAGCTGTGTGGGTTTTTTTCCTGAAAAGTTTTTCCCCGGCACATGAAAGCAGCAGGCAGATTCGAGGCAAGACTGGCAGCTCACAGCTGCCGGGGAGTGATAGGCCGGGAGTGTGGCAGGTCGCGGGAGGTCACGCACGAAGCCGTGTGGTCAGGGTCTGCAGCGGGAGAGAAAAGAGTGGATTGGCAGGAGGGTCTGTAGGTCAGGTCTGGGGGGCACCACCGGAGCTCCGTGTGTGGGACCGAAGTGTGGGGAGGAGCAGGAGAGGAGGGCAGCAGGTCAGGGCGAGAGGGCAACGGGGAGAGAAGCGGGGAGGACAGAAGAGGAGGGCTCAGGAAATGGCAGGGAACCACAAGACGGATGGGAGCAATGGGAAAGTGGAGCCTGGCAGGAGGCGGCCTGACTGCTGGGAGTTGGCGCAGGAGCCCCTGAGATGCGGCCCCGGCAACTGCAACCAAGTTCACACATGCAGGAGGACGAGGAGGAGTTCACACAGGCAGGAGGACGAGGAGGAATTCACACAGGCAGGAGGACGAGGAGGACGTGGCTACAGGGGGGTTGTGTGGACAGTGCCCCTTCAGCAGACAGAGCCCAACTTCGAATGCATGTTCTAAAAATCCATGCAAACCGAAAACTAGTGCCGCAGGGGGACAGGTTTTGCCCCCTTTGTTGTGCTGATTTTCTACCTGCTGGGTGTTTTAAGCCTGTTATTGCAAACTGGGGTCCTTTGTCTGCAGTGCGGCAGCCCCTTCACCTATACCCCAGCCGTTCACCACCTCGACTCCTTCTATCAGTCTTTCATTCCCCTGCACATGTGAACCAAAGGAGCACACGTGAACACACACATGGAACACATATGAAGCTGCCTTAGAACGAATCAGACCCACAGTCCACCAAAGTCAGGATTGTGTGCCCAGCCTGGCAGTGGCTCTCCAGGGTCTCGAGCAAGGGTCTTTCCCATCACCTCCTGCCTGGTCCCTTTTGGACCTGGGACCTTCTGCGTGTCAAGCAGATGATCTGCCACTGAGCCACGGCCTCTCCTCCCATCCGGGTTTGTCTCTGCACAGCTTATTGTGGTGGAGTGGGGCAAAACCGAGCCAGGTGGGGAATTATAGCCTTGCTCTCTGCAGATCCAGAAGTACTACTGAGAGCGGCTTCTAGCTTTGGAGATTCCACCAGTCATCCTCATTTTTGGGCCCATCAGGACTAGAAACTTGAACAAAAATTAAAGCTGAGACATTCAAGATACTGAACTGCCAGATTTTATAGCTCAGGTGAGATGTGAACCAAAGCTCCTGTCCCTGGCCACTGTGTCCCCCCCACCCAGCCATCAGAACTGATGCCCCACACGAATTAAGGGCTAGCCCTCCTCCTCCAAGAAACCCTTTTGCCTCTTCAGGGCGAAGTGGTTTGCAAAGGCCCGTAGACAGGATTTTGTGGCTTGTGGGGCAAATTTTTTTTTCTGGTGGGGCTGACGTTCTCAGTGCAGAAAGAAAAGCCATTTAGCCACTAGAAAGCTGTTACCAGGATAGAGCTCTCAACTGCAAGCTGTCAACAACTCAAGATGACATTTCTCAGCTGCTGCAGGTTAATCACTTCTGCCAGCCTAAGCAACAGTTCTGATAACAAGGTGGCAGGTGGGGGTGATGACTTCTATAGTCAAGAAAGATAACACTTAGGCAGAAAAACTCTCTTTAAAGGAAACTAGTTTCTTGACACAGCGTTAGAAGGGATCCTAGAGGTCACCTACTCCAACCCCCCTTTCTCACCTACTAAAACTCCAGCCCCTTTAGTCCACTAAAGCACCCCACTGTGTTTAAAGGGGAAAAAATCAGAATCACCAACATCAAACAGTCTTGGCCATGAATAACGGGGGGTAGTGTGGGGAGAGACTGAAGCACAGATGTGAAAATGGGGGCAATCCAAGCACGCCCCTGTTTTCACCTGTGTTGGCACGTATTCTTCTCATTTTGCACCTGCGTTGGTTAGGAGCAAAGGATTCTGGGCTGGGGGCCCCCTTGCTTCCTTGGCCTTTGCCTGAGTGCCCCCGCCCCCCGGATTTGATGCTACGGAAGCTACTTTGCTGGCGCCTCTTGCACCCATTTCCAAAAGACAAAATCTGCTGCAGGCAGGAACCGAACTCCAGGTAACGGGAGTTTCTGAGAGACTACATCTCCCATCAACCCATTCTGCTTTTAACTGTTCTAATGCCATAGTTGTATATGTCCCTCTGTGTGTCGTACTTGTCGTGGCCTTTGGACTAATGCAATAAATATTTTGCTTCCTTGTTTTAATGATGGCAGGGTTGTTGTTGGTTTTAATGGATTTAGAATGTGATGTTATTACGTATGCTTTCATTTGTTAGCTGTCTTGGCAGCCCTCGTGAGGACAGAAAGGCGGGATATTAATTTTGAAAGTAACGAAATAATATGAAACAGTTGCCTTTTTATCCTTGGTGGAGGAGAGAAAGGGAGGTGAATGCCAAAGTTGGAACACAGAACTCCTTGAAGTCTTAGCATGTGGAATTCACTGCCACAGGAGGTGGTGGCAGCTACAAGCGTGGACAGCTTGAAGAGGGAAGTAGATAAGCATATGGAGCAGAGGTCTATCAATGGCTATTAGCCACAAGGTATAGACAGGAACTCTCGATCTGGGGCAAGTGATGCTCTGTTAATTCTTGGTGCTTGCGGGGGGGGGGAACAGTGGGGGGGGGCTTCTAGTGTCCTGGCCCCGCTGCTGGATCTCCTGATGGCACCTGGTGTTTTTGGCCACTGTGTGATACAGAGTGTTGGACTAGATGGGCCATTGGCCTCATCCAACATTGGCTTCTCTTATGTTCTTATCCTCTTGCTGTAAGATGGAAATGGGGTTGCCCACCTCCAGGTGGTTACAAAAGTAGAGAGATCATGGGACACTGAGGTGTGAATTGGTGTGAATTGCATTACATAAATTCAATTGTTTATATAATTTGTAGTTTTTGTCATTTTTCTTGGAGTATATGTTTTCTTTGACAACCTCCAGGTGGTGGCTGGAGATCTCCAGGTGACAGAGATCAGTTCCCCGGGAGAAAATGGCCACTTTAGTAGGTGGGCTCTATGGCATTCGACGCTGCTGAGGTCCCTCCCCTCCCCAATGCTGCCCTCCTCAGGCTCCACACCCTTCAGTCACACAGCAAAGAGACTTGGGCTGTGATGCTGGCTGCTGGCCGAAGCAATGTTTTAAAAATACCAGCACAGCCAATCAAATCTCCAGTGGCCAACCAGAAGCCTTGTTAAGCAAGAGCCTTACCTGGCCCTGCCCTCTTTCTCAAAACCCTTGGTGAATGTCAAGAAAGGTGTCGGGGACCCCCGTTCTTGACTGTGCCAGGAAAGCCCTAGGAAGAAAGCTCTGGCAGTGGTGAACTCTTACGGCTTAACTGGCAAGCGCAAAAAAAGGCCTGGATAGAGACAGAGACTCATGCACGGAACGCAGTCATGCCTCCCCACCCCTTCTTACATGAAGCTTCCCCGGTTACTTACCTCATTCATGTTCTTGTTGCTGTTAACTACCTGTCACTTCAGTTGCTGTAACCCAGCAGGGTGGATTCGCAAGTTTCCGGTCCTAATGTGACATCAGGCAGTTGCTCAAATCTTATTTGCGCTGGCAAGCTACTAGTTTGTACGGCAGCGGTGGCAGCGGTGGGATTCCAGAGGCCCTGAGCGGCAAGGATCATGTGACAGATGAAATGGACCAGTCAGGCTGCCATAATATATACCCCAGGGCACTGGAAGTGGAACTGCAAAAGGCAATTGGGAAAGAGAGTTACGTCAGCCTACAATTTAATGCCAGAGGCATGCACAGGAAGTGGCCAAAGCTAGGGATCCTGGGTAAATCACTCGTAACAAGCACTACACATGAATGGTTGGGAAAAGACACACACAAACCCCCGGAGCTAGATATTTTAGGGCTTTTCTGGCAGGCCAAGCTAAGCTGATCTTTGAGGGGTTTTGACACAAGAAATCTCTTCCGTCCTACTGCAGTCATCGGATAGAATAACTCGCCCAGGGTGGAACTGGACCACTTTTAGCAAGGGAAGACAAGAGAACGAGGCATCTGCTAGGGATCTGGGATACACCCTGAGATGCCCAGCCACCAAGACTTTCCCAGACTAAGACGACAGCACGAGAGACCTCCTGACCAGAGAGCGGTTTGTAGTTTGCATTAGCATAGAGGGAAGTAGGAATAGCTCTACATAAAGAGAAATCCCAGCAGGCCATTAGGACACCCACAAAAGCAAAGCGAACTATAGACACTGCGAGTAGCAATGAGGCACGAGTTCACGAGCCCTGAGTCGAAGTTACCACACCTACGGGGAAGCTGTGGGACTCCAACCTCCTGGGGTTAACTGAATGCATGAGAGCAACGGTGGCACGGTACTCGTGAGCTGAAAGCAGCCAGAGAAGTGTGGACTTCCCAGAAGCCAGAAAGAACAAGGTAGGATTCCCTGGGACAAAGCTAGGGTTGCCATTCCCCTGGTGAGGCCAGAGGATCCCCCGATTTTGGGGGTCCCAATCCGCTGTGGCCCAGCTGGTCAGTGGGGAAGCCTCATCCCCGAGAACCCCCCTCCCAGCGGCAGCATGATGACATCACCCGGGAGTGAGAGAGAGTGAGAGTACAAAGAGAGAGAGAGGAGGGGTCACAGGGCAGCTCCTAGGTTAAGAGAGGCATCAAGGAGATAACACCTATACACCCTTAGAGTGATGTCGCGTCCCCCGATGTCTAGGCACGCTGCGTCGCTCACACCAACAATCACCTCCCTGCAGAGCTCCTTCCCCCCACCCCAGGCACGGCCTCCACATCTCCCACTTCAGAGTTGGCAACCTGTCCAGGGTCAGACCTCCCGCCCTCGCGCTTACCCCCAAGGAGAGGGAGGCCTCCAGACTGTGCCGAGGAACCCATCCAGGAAGGTCTGCGGAAGCCCAATGTGATGCTTCCCAGCTCGCCATGATGCCCAGGAAGACCAGGGGCTGGCCAGCGGCGGGGAACGAGGCAGCAAGCGCAGCGGGACCCACCACAAACCATGTCCTTTTCCCTCATTTGTTGGGGGAGCCAGGAAGGCTTCTTTGGGAGGGCTGGGAAGGGGGAAACGGGACCCCAGACAGGCAGCTGCCCATTGGGCCTAGGACCTGTCACCCCCATAGGCCCCGCCTCCCAGGATACAGGAAGTCGGTTAGGCCAGAGTGGTCCCACTCCCAGGCATCCTGGGAGAACCAAGGAGGAAGGGCCAGGCCTCACTTAAGGCAACTCAGGAGAGGTTACTGGCAAGAGCGGGTGCTGTAAAAAAAAAAACCCGCCCTTTTCTGAGGCTCTTCCCCCAGGGAGAGTCCAAACAGCCAACTAACCAGGATGAGGATCACAAGACTCTGGTGTGCCACCCCCATTCCAGGTGCCCTGAATCTGCCTCATGTAGGGTTGCTAGCCCCCAGGTCCAGGCGGGGGTTACCCCACTTCTGGGGGCTCCAATCCGCCCTGGCCAGTTGGCTACCAAGGGAAGCCCCGTCCCCAAGTATGGCCACCCCATCCTCCCCTCCTGCCAGATTTAAAGAAGAGGAGGAGCAGGAGATTGGATTTATACCCCGCCCTTCACTACCCAAGGGAGTCTCAGAGCGGCTTACAAACTCCTTTCCCTTCCCCTCCCCACAACAGATACCCTGTGAGGTAGGTGGGGCTGAGAGAGCTCTGACAGAAACGGCTCTTTCAAGGACAGCTTTGACAGAACTACGGCTTGCCCAAGGTCATCCAGCAGGTGCAAGTGGAGGAGTGGGGAATCAAACCAGGTCCTCCCAGATTAGAGTCCGTGCACTTAAGCACTACACCAAACTGGCTCACAAAGGCTTCGGCTGATCAGCAGGGACCATGTGGCCTGCCAATCAGCTGGAGGGCCCTTTCTATCTAGCAGGAGGGGGGGGCAGTTGCGGGCTGCACGCTCGGCTTGCGAAAAGACTCTTTAAAGATTTCCCCAAGCCGTGCATGCCGTGGCCCCCACCCTGCTCACAAGAGGACCCTTTAAAGATTTCCCCTGGCCCCATGCACCACAGCCCATGCAACACAGCCCCCACCCCGCTCACAAAAAGACCCTTTAACCAGGATCTGGGCCAGCCAGATTCAGATCCCCACTCTGCCATGAAGGAATCTTGCTGGGTGACCCTGGCCAGTCACACACTCTCAGCCTAACCTACCTCACAGAGTTGTTGTGAGAATACAAATGGAAAACGATGTAAGTCGCTCTGAGCCCCATGGTGGGGGGAAGGTGGGGTATAAAGAAGAAGAAGAAGAAGAGAGAGGAAGAGATTGGATTTATACCCTGCCCTTCACTCAGAGTCTCAAAGCAGCGTACAGACTACTTTTCCCTTCCCCTCCCCACAGCAGACACCCTGTGAGGTAGGTGGGGCTGAGAAAGCTCTGGGAGAACTGCCCTTGAGAGAACAGCTCTGAGAGAACTTGTGACCAGTGTTCCCTCTAAGCTGAGTTAGTGTGAGCTAACTCAAAGTTTTTTAGCCTCCAGCTCACACATTTCTGTCTTAGCTCAGGAAGGTTGGCTCCAGAGCAAACTAATTTATGCAGTAGCCAAATCACTCGCCCACAACTTTAATGCCAGTAGCTCAAAAAGTAGAATTTTTGCTCACAAGACTCTACAGCTTAGAAGGAACATTGCTTGTGACTGACCCAGGGTCACACCAGCAGCTGCATGTGGAGGAGCGGGGAATCATACCCAGTTCTCCCACATTAGAGTCCGCGCTCTTAACCACTACACCAAACTGGCTCTCCTTCTGAGGGGAAGCTTCCCTCTTTACACACCTCATGGATGTTCCATTGCTGTCAACAGGGAAACATTACGGTTGTCGGAATGCACATGGGTTAGCATGGAAGAGCTGGCCCCAAATTCCTTTCTACCCTTACCAATGCCCTTATCTGCGGAGGCATCCGATTCATTGGTACTGGTACACCCAGGCTCTGCCCCCAGTGTGCCAGGGAGGGGAAGCGGATTGCAAGCTTTTCCCCAGGGTGTTAATTCTTTTTCTTTCTTTTTTTGTTTTTTTACGGTGGGCTTTAGGGGAGGGGGGGAATTATTGCATTGCCGTTTGTAACAGAGCAAGTCTATAAAAACAGAGGAGAGAGGGCATTCTTCCTTCTAATTTTTTTTAAAGAGGCTATAAATATTTCAACATTGCGGATTTTATTGAGAGAACAGAAGTTCCTCTCGGAGTTGTGTGATTAAAAGAGGCGCCTACAAAAGCCTTCGGAGGCGGACGGCCATTAATTTCTCCCTGACACCCATGCGAGCGCTTGCCATGTTTTTCGCTGAAGTGGTCACAAGCAACAGATGGTGGAACGAAAGGGGCTGGATTTGGCCCTGAGGCCTCCAAGTTGCCAATTCCTACATCGGGAAGCCCTGTCACAGTATTTATTTAGTACATTTTTATCCCTCTCATCTTGTCCATGGCTCTCTGCCCTCCTCTGTTTGATCCCCACAACAATCCTGAGAGGTTGATTAAAGATGAGAGAAAGCAACCGGGCTTCTCATCTCATCCACGGCTCTTTGCCCTCCTCTGTTTTATCCTCAAAACAACCCTGCGAGGTTGATTAAAGATGAGAGACCTCCTCTGTTTGATCCCCACAACAACCCTGCGAGGTTGATTAAAGATGAGAGAAAGGAATCAGGCCAAGTGTTCTCGGTGAGGCCATCTCTCAAATCCTGATTTGCTTCAACAAGGGTCTGCTTTATAGCCCTCCATATCCCAGCCTGCACTGCAGCAAAGGCGGCTCCGGGGACCCAGGCAGGGGTCTGCATTTGCGCATCATGGGAAACCACAGTTATGACTAAAAGCAGTTAATCCTGGTTTAACAGGCCTACCTCAGCACAGCCGGTGGAGCCCCCTGCATTCGGACGATCCTGCCAGCCAAAGCGAGGGATCAGACGAGACGTGCCCCACAGGAACACGCTCTGCCCCTGTTGAAATGGGGTCACACGGGGCCAGCTGGCTCAGGGGTCCCTCCCCAACCTTTCTGAGCCTGTGGCCACATTTGGAATTCTCTGACATGGCCTGGTGGGCACAGCAACAAAATGGCTGCCACAAAATGGCTGCCGCGGAAGGCAGAGCCAGCCATAAAAGGACTGCCACAGCTTGACGTCAGCCACACCACGCAGAGCCTTGTGCTGCCGTGGCAGCTGCCGCCAAAGCAACGTTTTTAAATATCCGCAGGAGTCCAGGAGCACCTGTGAGACAAACTAAATTTGTGGCAGGGGATGAGCTTTCGTGAGTCGCTCCTCACTTCTTCAGTGATGAGTTCAGAGCAGGGACTCAGGAAAGCTCCGGCCCTGCCACAGTTTCCCCCCCGTCTTTATGGTGTTCCTGGACTCTTACCCTTTACTACTGCCACAGACAGACTTACACGGCCGCACCCATCTTGATCTTTAAATATCTGCACAGCCCATCAAATTGCCAACAGTCAATCAGAAACCTTGCCGGGCAAAAGTCCTTCCTGGCCCCACCCCACTTCCGACAAACCCTCGGCGGGTGCCAGAGAAAGTATTAGTGGGCACCCACGCTCCCCTGAGCACCACATCGGGGACCCCCAGGGGCTAGATCTTTGGTCCGTTCCAGCAGAGCTTCAGTTGTGGGATGTAGGAATGTGCCTCTGAGGGCGGCTGGTTTCTTTTCGTTACAGAGAAATTTGTGTCGTGTCTGTCAGCCTGCCCCTTCCCCCGCTCCTGTTTTCCCCGTTTTGTTCGTTTCCAGCATTTTCAATGCCACTTTAATACAATTTAAGCATTACGCAGCATTCTAAGGGTGTCTGATTGCCAAATTATGATGCCTCAATATGACTACCGAATGTGGTAGTTGCATTTCCGAAACAAACATCATGGAATGTCTCTTATTAGGTAAAGGTAAAGGTTCCCTTGCTCGAAAGCCAGTCGAATCCGACTCTAGGGTTGCGGTGCTCATCTCCGTTTCAAAGCCAAAGAGCCAGCGCTGTCCGAAGACTTTTCCGTGGTCATGTGGTCGGCATGACTAAACACCAAGACGCACGGAACGCTGTTACCTTCCCACTGAAGTGGTACCTATTGATCTACTTGCAATTTCTTGCTTTCGAACTGCTAGGTTGGCAGGAGCTGGAACTAGAGATGGGAGCTCACTCCATCATGCGGCACCCGGGGCTCGAACTGCTGAACTACTGACCTTCCACAGCCTGCAGTTCAGCGTCTTAACCACTTGTTAGGACCAAACAAAATGTTGCGAAGCCTTGCGGGGGTCTTCTCAGTTCATTAGAGGTCTTCGCCCAGCTGCTTGTTCAGAACTAAAATAAAAGTCGGGGAGGGGGGGGGGGGGTCGGATGTTGCAAGGCCTGGGGGGAAAGGCCAAACTCTGTGGCTTGTAGCCTAAAACCAGAAACCAGCAGACACTGGGCGCAAACCAGGTTTTCACGCTGCTCTGAAGTAAAGGACAAGGGGAGGGGGGAAATACGACAATTTCCCTCTATTAATATGAAAGATGGCAATGTAGTATAA
Source organism: Gekko japonicus (assembly GCF_001447785.1). Taxonomy (NCBI): domain Eukaryota; kingdom Metazoa; phylum Chordata; class Lepidosauria; order Squamata; family Gekkonidae; genus Gekko; species Gekko japonicus. The sequence goes on along the minus strand of NW_015160858.1, from coordinate 303,741 downwards.
TGGGCTAGAGGGTCAGACCCGGATTCAAATCTCCATTCGCATATCAGACTCGGGGACTTCATCTCTCAGCCTAACCTACCTCATAGGGCTGTTGTGAGGAAACCTTGAGGTACTTGGAGGAAGGGGGAGATTAGAAAGCCCTGGGCGGCCCAGGCTAGTCCAGTCTCACCAGATCTCACAAGCTAGTCCAGTCTCACCAGATCTCACAAGCTAAGGCAGGGTGAGGCCTGGTCAGTGTTTGGACCCGGATTCAAATCTCCATTCGCATATCAGGCTCGGGGACTCCATCTCTCAGCCTAACCTACCTCACAGGGCTGTTGTGAGGAAACCTTGAGGTACTTGGAGGAAGGGGGAGGTTAGAAAGCCCTGGGCGGCCCAGGCTAGTCCAGTCTCACCAGATCTCACAAGCTAGTCCAGTCTCACCAGATCTCACAAGCTAAGGCAGGGTGAGGCCTGGTCAGTGTTTGGACCCGGATTCAAATCTCCATTCGCATATCAGGCTCGGGGACTCCATCTCTCAGCCTAACCTACCTCACAGGGCTGTTGTGAGGAAACCTTGAGGTACTTGGAGGAAGGGGGAGGTTAGAAAGCCCTGGGCGGCCCAGGCTAGTCCAGTCTCACCAGATCTCACAAGCTAAGGCAGGGGGAGGCCTGGTCAGTGTTTGGCTGGGAGACCACCAAGGAAGCCCAGGACAGCTATGCACAGGCAAACAATGGCAAACCACCTCTGTTCATCTCTTGCCTTGACCTGGATGGCCCAGGCCAGCCCGACCTTGCCAGATCTCAGAGGCTAATCAGGGTCAGCCCTGGTTAGTCCCTGGATGGGAGACCACGGAGGAAGCCCAGGGTTGTGACGCAGAGGCAGGCTACGGCAAATCACCTCTGAACATCTCTTGCCTTGGAAACCCTACAGGGTCTCTGCAAGTCGGCTGCCACTTGACAGTACTTTAAACAGACAGAGGGAGTCAAATGTCTCAATGAGACACCCAAAGTTCCCTTAGAAGGTTAGAGGGCAAAAGGAAAAGAGGGTGCTTTTCAGGTGATAGAACAAAACAGTGCTTGAAGAGGTCAAACCAGATAGGTCAAGATGGGTAGCCGGGCTTTCTTCCTGGGGGGACGCGCCGGAACTGAGTTCCGGACCCTCTTCGCGAAAATTCTTTTTAAAATGTTTAAAAGTTCATGAGTAAGAAACTGTAAATAAAGATAAAGGTTCCCTTGCTCGAAAGCCAGTCGAGTCCGTCTCTAGGGTTGCGGTGCTCATCTCCGTTTCAAAGCCGAAGAGCCAGCGCTGTCCGAAGACGTTTCCGTGGTCATGTGGCCGGCATAACTAAACACCAAGGCGCACGGAACGCTGTTACCTTCCCACCGAAGTGGTACCTATTTATCTACTTGCAATTTCTTGCTTTCGAACTGCTAGGTTGGCAGGAGCTGGAACTAGAGATGGGAGCTCACTCCGTCATGCGGTGCACTCGGGTCTCGAACTGCTGAACTACTGACCTTCCACAGCCTGCACTTCAGCGTCTTAACCACTTGAGCCACCGCAGCTCCTAAGAAACTGTACACCTATATATTTGCAAATATTATATGATACCAGTAGGTGGGGAAATGATATAGATTTAGTGAATGTATAAGGTAGTTTAACAGAGGATAAGAAAGATTGAAACGTTGTACCCCAATTTTATGTTTGTTTGTTATGAAAATTAAAAAAAAATGTGTTTTTTTTAAAAGTTCACGAGTTTTCAGTATACAGATTGAAAACGTCATTTCCCTCCTGAGAGTTCCGGCTTCTCTTCTTCAAAACACAAAAAACAAACCCCGGGTAGTCCTGTTTTTGTCTGCAGCAGCAGAAAAGAGCAGGAGTCCAGGAGCACCTTCGAGACCAACAAAACTTTGCGGCAGGGGGTGAGCTTTTGTAAGTCACCGCTCCCTTCTTCAGACAGATCAAGACGGGGAGCCTAGTCGTTACCCTGTCTGTAAGTAAAGGTAAAGGTTCCCTTGCTCGAAAGCCAGTTGAATCCGACTCTAGGGCTGCGGTGCCCATCTCCGTTTCCAAGCCGAAGAGCCAGCGCTGTCCGAAGACGTTTCCGTGGTCATGTGGCCGGCATGACTAAACACCAAGGCGCACGGAACGCTGTTCCCTTCCCACCGAAGTGGTCCCTATTTATCTACTTGCAATTTCTTGCTTTCGAACTGCTAGG
>NW_015160858.1:300114-301325 GCF_001447785.1 Gekko japonicus | reverse complement strand
CAAGCGGAGAGCTCCCTCTGGCGCGCCAGAGCGCACAGCTCCCATCGGGCGCCGCTGCAAGGGCCGAGAAGAAGACTCGGGAACACGGGGCTTACCTTGAGTCCTCCTGGCTAATGTGTAGCTCAGGCGAGTCGGGGGGCCAGAGCGATGCTACGCCGGGAGTACCTGGGTAGGAGCGGTTAGTATTGCAACTTGTAAAGGCCCTGGGAAAACTGCCAGCAATTGGGATTCGGCCCTGGGCAACGGGAAGCGCGTTCGGCGGCCGGGCAGCTTAGTGCAACGCCGCCCTCTGCCGGATTTGCGGGGTCAACGCAGGGATCTTTTCGGCCGCCCAAACTGTACCCGGCTCGACCCTTCCCCCCCCCCGTTGCCAGCTTTGGTTTGGGAAATTCCTGGGGATGGAGCCTGGGGAAGAAGAAGAAGAGATTGGATATATACCCCGCCCTTCCCTCAGAGTCTCACAGCCTCTTACAAACTCCTTTCCCTTCCCCCTCCCCACAACAGACACCCTGTGAGGTAGGTGGGGCTGAGAGAGCTCTTTCCAGAACTGTCCTTGAGAGAACCAATGCTCCCTTCTAAGCTGTGGAGTCTTGGGAGCAAAAATTCTATTTTGTGAGCTACTGGCGTTAAAGTGGTGAGTGAGTAAGTGAGTGATTTGGCTACTGCATAAATTAGTCTGCTCTGGAGCTGTCCTTCCTGAGCGAAGACAAAAATCTGTGAGCCGAAGGCTAAAAAACTGTGCACTAGCTCACACTAATTCAGTATAGAGGGAACACTGGACAGAGCTCGTGACTGACCCAAGGTCATCCAGCAGCTGCATGTGGAGGAGTGGGGAATCAAACCGTAACAGGCTGGATTCCCGGCCAGAGTAACCCCGGGGTTGCTCTGGCCTATGCCAAACTATCTGAACCTGGGTCTCACAGTCCCCAATATAGAGTGGTAAGTTAAATGTCAGTGTAACCAGCACAGTGTCAGCTTCTGAGGGTTTGAGGTCCATGAGAAACTTGTCCGCCAATCTGAGATTCCTCTGGGTAGTGAAGAACGGGGTATGAATCCAATCTCATTAGTCAACAGAGCCAAATATCAACAGTACGACGACTGAAATTTCTTTTGAGAGCCAAATTTTTTAAACTTAAACTATATAGGTAGGTACATTGTTATTAACTTAATTAGGGTACTCCTAAGCTGGCCTTTGCTAAAAACGTCCTCAA
>NW_015160858.1:294521-299865 GCF_001447785.1 Gekko japonicus | reverse complement strand
CAGAAAAAGAAAGAAAGAAAGAAAGAAAGAAAGAAAGAAAGAAAGAAAGAAAGAAAGAAAGAAAGAAAGAAAGAAAGAAAGAAAGAAAGAAAGAAAGAAAGAAAGAAATGGTAGAGCAGAGACAGACAGGTAAGTCAAATGAGAAAGCTGATTGACTTCAGTCTTAGAACTCTGCACACATCTGGCCTGGGGGGTTAGTCTGGGCCGGCCAGAGTAACCCCGGGGTTACTCCGGGCTAGGCCAGAATAACCCCTCCAGTCTGGATTAACCCCCGGGGTTACTCTGGCCTGGTCCAGCAGGGGCTACTCCGGGCTAGGCCAGAGTAACCCCTGGGTTACTCTGGCCGGGGGGTGAATCCGGCCTGTTATACCGGTTCTCCCAGATTAGAGTCCACGTACTTAAACACTACACCAAACTGGAATTTGAGGAGGGGAGGGACATCAGCAGTGTAAAATGCTGTACAGTCCACCCTCCAGACCAGCCGTTTTCTCCAGGGGAACTGATTTTGGCCATCTGGAGATCAACTGTAATGGCAGGAGATCCCCAGGTGCCACCTGGAGGTTGGCAGCCCAACCCCCCCCCCCGAAAAACCATGTGCTTCACAGCAGTGGGAACTTTTGGCAGAGCAAGAGGGGACATGCCAGGCCAGAAGATCCCAAAATGAGCTTTGCATCTAGAAACCGGCCAGTTCTCACACGCAGTTTGGCAGCGGATGTCAAACTCCGGGGTAGGGGTGAGAGAATGGGCAAAGTCCAAATTTGGAAGAGGGTGCAGAGATCTGCATCTGTGGTTGCCAACAGGGTTGGTAAATTCTTGGAGGTTTGGAGGCGGGCCCTGGGAAAGGAGGGATTTGGAGGGGGGTTGGACCTCAGCGGGGTATAACGCCACACAGTCTGCCCCCAAAGCTGCCATTTTCTTGGGGAGAATTGATCTCTGTCCTCTGGAGATCTGTTGCAATTCCGGGAGGAGACGAAGAAGAGGTTAGATTTATACCCCGCCCTTCACTACCCGAAGGCGTCTTAGAGCGGCTTATGATTTCCTTTCCCTTCCCCTCCCCAAACCAGACACCCTGTGAGGTAGGTGGGGCTGAGAGAGCTCTTTCAAGGACTGTTCATGAGAGAACAGCTCTGAGAGAGCTTGTGACTGACCCAAGGTCACACCAGCAGCTGCATGTGGAGGAGTGGGGAATCAAACCTGGTTCTCCCAGATTAGAGTCCGCACTCCTAACCACTACCCCAAACAACTGGCCCTCCAGGCCCCCCCTGGAGGGTTGCAAACCTACCTGCACTGACCCCTTCTGGACCCCCCCCCCCCCCCGGCTGACCTGCTTCCCTACTAGTTTCTTCTCCGCACACACCCCAACCAACCAAAGCAAAACAAGCCAACTCCTGCCGTTCCACCCTCTTCCCTTACCCCCTGCCCCCCCAGCCCTGCCAAGATGTCTCTGACTCTCCCTCCTCATCTCCATCCCAGTTGTTTTCACTTGAGGGCTTGCCACTCATCCGCTGTCAGGCTGTCAGAGGTGATGTGTTTGCACTTGGCGTGACGCTGTGGTTGCAATTCAAAGTGGATTAACTCCTCCAATGGCTCCGTGTTGCACTCCGCGAGCGTCTCGGCCTTTGGCTTTCCGCCCGTCTCCCTTCCCCCCCCCACCCCGCTTCACTTGGGTGGGTTCCAGCCAAAGACGGCTTCCTCTTCCTTGTCAATATTCAAGGGAGACCCCCTCAAAAACGCCCCGCCTGGAAAGTTCTGCGGCTGAAACTTCTGTCTTGGAGTGTTCCTGCTCAGCAGCTGGAGGGCAACCGGGGTGTCTCTGTCAAGCAGCCCACAGCCTCATCCTGTCCTTTCTGCTGCCGAGGTTCACTTATCAGCCAGCAACTGGTGAGCCCTTTTATTTATTTATTTATTTTTATTTATTTACATGGGATTTATATACCGTCCATGACCCCTAATGGGTCTCAGAGCGGTTTACAGTGTACTACAACGTAGTTGGTACCTAACTAGGGTCACAATTCTCTTAGGGGAGGGGATATCCTACCAGCACCCTTTTTTGCGGCATATTCCTTCTTCTCCGGCGGGTTCGTTGTTCTTTTTCCGGCGATCCGGATGGCTGACGACCAGACTCGAGCAGGCTTTCTTGATTTTTTTTTTTTAACTCCTGCATTACTTTTCAGGAGGCAGATTTGGTTCAGTAGGCAGCAGAGGTCATTTCGGGGGGGATCCCAGTTCCCCCGGGTGAGGTACGGGGGGCGGGGCACACAACGAAGCCCCGCCCCCTGCTTCCGGCCGCCCCGCTTCCGGCCCTCATTCAGCCAGGAGGAGGCAGGAGAAGAGGGAGGGTAAGTTGCTTCCTCCCTGCCTCTCCCCACCCCTGCCTGCCTGGGGCCAGGGAGGGCCTTCACGGGGCTTCCTTGCACTCCCGCCGGCCTTGCAGGTCCACCGCCAGGCCCGTGTGGCCTTATGACACACTTCCGGTGATGTCAGGGTGTGTGGCATATGTTAATGAGTTATGCTAATGAGTTCCCCTAGCTCTTTTTCTACAAAACGACCCCTGGTAGGCAGCAATGGTCCCTCTAAGCTGTGGAGTCCTGTGAGCAAAAATTCTACCTTGTGAGCTCCTGGCATTAAAGTTGCGAGCAAGCGATTTGGCTGCTGCATAATTTAGCTTGCTCTGGAGCCATCCCTCCCGAGCTAAGACAAAAAATGGATGAGCCGGAAGCTAAAAAACTGTGAGCTAGCTCACACTAACTCAGCTTAGGGGGAACACTGGGAGACAGCTGTGCCCCAGGCTAGCCAGATCTTGCCAGGCCTCAGAAGTTAAGCGGAGTAGTCCTTGGATGGAAGACCAACAACGAAATACGGAGTTGTTGCTATGCAGAGGCAGGTGATGGGAAAAAACCCTCTGTTCATAAGAACACAAGAAAAGCCAATGCTGGATCAGGCCAATGGCCCAGTCCAGTCCATCACTCTGGGTCACACAGTGGTCAAAAACACCAGGTGCCATCAAGAGGTCTACCAGTGGGGGCAGGGCACTAGAAGCCCTCCCACTGTTGCCCCCCCCCAGCACCAAGAATACAGAGGATCCCTTACCCCAGCCTGAGAGTTCCTATCTATACCTTGTGGCTGATAGCCACTGGATGGACTTCTGCTCCATATGCTTATCCAATTCCCTCTCTTGAAGCCGTCCACGCTCATAGCCGCCGCCACCTCCTGTGGCAGTGAATTCCATGTGTTGATCACTCTTTGGGTGAAGAAGGACTTCCTTTTATCCATCCTAACCCGACTGCTCAGAAATTCCATTGAGTGCCCACAAGTTTTCGTATTGTGAGGAAGGGAGAAAAGGACTTCTTTCTCGACCTGCTCTATCCCAGGCATAATCTTATAAACCTCGATCGTGTCACCCCTCAGCCGTCGTTCCTCCAAGCTAAAGAGCCCCAACCGCTTTAACCTTTCTTCATAGGGAAAGTGTTCCAACCCTTCTAGTTGCCCTTTTCTGCACTTTTTCCAGTGCTATAATATCCTTTCTGAGGTGTGGTGACCAGAACTGTACACAGTACTCCAAATGAGGTCGCACCATCGATTTAGACAGGGGCATGATGATACTGGCTGATCTGTTTTCGATTCCCTTCCTCTTGCCTTGGCCTGGGTGGACCTGGTCTGGTCTCCTCAGATCTCAGAAGCAAAGCAGAGCCGGCCCTGGTTAGTACTTGGATAAGAGAGCACCAAGAAAGTCCAGGGCCTCTATGCAGAGGAAGGCAACGGCACACCATTTCTCTTTGTATCTTACCTTGAAAGCCCTGGGGAGCTGCGGTGGCTCAGTGGTTTAAGACACTGAACTGGAGGCTGGAAGGTCCAAAGCGTGGCAGTTTGAGACCCGAGTGCCGCGTGACGGAGTGAGCTCCCATCTCTGGCCCCAGCTCCTGCCAACCTGGCAGTTCGAAAGCAAGAAACTGCAAGTAGATAAATAGGTACTGCTTCGGTGGGAAGGTATAACAGCGTTCGGTGCACCTCGGTGTCTAGTCATGCTGGCCACATGACCACGGAAACAGCGCCGGCTCTTCGGCTTGGAAACGGAGATGTGCACCACAACACTAGAGTCGGATTCGACTGGCTTTCGAGCAAGGGAAACCTTTACCTTGAAAACCCTGTGGGGTTACTTTGAATCTTTACACAGACGCGCACACACTGTTAGTCACTGAGCCCTACATTGGGGAAGGCCAGGAGGTTTTTGCCCTGTACCACATCACATGGAAGGTAGAGAGAAATTCTGGATTCCCTTCCGCAGTAAACTCACACACAGCATATAGACAACTATACATGCAACCAGTCTTTCCTCTAAGCTGAGTCAGTGTGAGCCAGCTCACGGTTTTTCTGGCCTCCAGCTCACAGATTTTTGTCTTAGCTCAGGAAGGAGGGCTCCCGAGCAAACTAATTTATGCAGCAGCCAAATTGCTCGCTCCTCCTCCTCCTCCTCTGCCTTATATGCCTCCAACACTGCCTTATATGGAATCAGAACACTGGGGTGGTAGGGACGACATCAGTCCAGTCTTGGCCAGAGTTCCCTCTAAGCTGAGTTAGTGTGAGCTAGCTCACAGTTTTTTAGCCTCCAGCTCACAGATTTTTGTCTTAGCTCAGGAAGGAGGACTTCAGAGCAGGCTAATTTATTCATTAACCAAATTGCTTGCTCACAACTTTAATGCCAGTAGCTCACAAAGTAGAATTTTTGCTCACAAGACTCCACAGCTTAGAGGGAACATTGGTCTTGGCCCATCTACACTGGCTTCAGTGTTCCCTCTAAGCTGAGTTAGGGTGAGCTAGCTCACAGTTTTTTAGCCCCCAGCTTAGTCTTAGCTCAGGGAGGATGGCTCCAGAGCAAACTGATTTATGCGGTAGCCAAATCACTCGCTCACAACTCTAGTGCCAGTAGCTCACAAAGCTGAATTTTTGCTCACAAGACCCCACAGCTTGGAGGGAGCACTGACTGGCTCCCAATTTGTTTCCGGGCACAATTCAGGGCGCTGGTTTTGACCGTCAAAGCCCTGCACCTGAAGATCTGCCTGTTCCCTAATGAACCTGCCCAACCTCCGTGGTCATCTTTGGAGGCCTTGCTTTGCGGGTCCCTGCCTTCTGAGTTTTGGAAGGTGACAACCCGGGAGAGAGCCTTAGCTATGGAACTATGGAGGGGCTGTGGCTCACTGACAGAGCACCTGCTTGGCATGCAGAAGGTCCCAGGCAATGCTCCCTCTAAGCTGTGGAGCCCTGTGAGCAAAAATCCTACTTTGTGAGCTCCTGGCATTAAAGTTGTGAGCAGGAGCGATTTGGCTGCTGCATCAGTTAGTCTGCT
>NW_015160858.1:292898-294212 GCF_001447785.1 Gekko japonicus | reverse complement strand
GGGGTGATGGCTCACTGCTTGGTATGCAGAAGGTCCCAGGTGGTGAAGTTTACTGAACTACAGAGAAGGTAAGGGATCGGGGTGATGGCTCACTGCTTGGTATGCAGAAGGTCCCAGGTGGTGAAGATCACTAAACTACAGAGAAGGTAAGGGATCGGGGTGATGGCTCAGTGGCAGAGCAGCAGCTTGGCATGCAGAAGGTCCCGGGTTCAATCCCCAGGGTCTCCAGCTAACACGGACCAGGTAGGAGGTGATGTGAAAGACCTTGGCCTGAGACCCTGGAGAGAGGCTGCCAGTCTGAGTAGGTGGGAAGGTGAGAGTTGGGGAAGAGAGGGACCTAAGCAGGGTATAATGTCCCGGAGTCCACCCTCCAAAGCAGCCATTTTCTCCAGGAGATCTCTATAGTTTGGAGATCAGTATTAATTCCAGGAGATCTCCAGGCTCCACCTGGAGGGTGGCAAGCCTATTCCACCCCTAAGGGGTACAGCCTAAGAAGCGCTTCAGCATGTGGAGAGAATCAGTCACTTCAATCAAAGCTGAATTGTAAGGAGTCAATAAGACTCGCGGCTGAAGGCCAGTGCGCCACAACCAGACCCACAAAAGACGTGAGTTTGGAAAGGTATCTTGCGTGGCTGGCCCCCCTCCATGATGAGAGAGAGAGGAGCAGCGGCAGACCTTGCTGGCTAGGGGGGAAATGTATGTCCCCCCAAGAGTGCTTCGCTCAATGGATCGAAATCTTCTTGCGATCCCCGGCCCCAAAAAAGCCTGGTGGAACACTCAAGTGAGATCTGGGCCCAGCGCAGTTCTGCAGGGCCTGCAAAATGGAGATGTTCCGCCAGGCCTATGGTTGAGGCGGAAACAGTCCCATTGGTATTGGCCTTCCCTTGCCTGCCTTGCTGTTTGGTGTAGTGGTTAAGTGCGCGGACTCTAATCTGGGAGAACCGGGTTTGATTCCCCACTCCTCCACTTGCACCTGCTGGATGACCTTGGGCAAGCCATAGTTCTGTCAGAGCCGTTCTTGAAAAAGAGCAGTTTCTGTTGGAGCTCTCTCAGCCCCACCTACCTCACAGGGTGTCTGTTGTGGGGAGGGGGAGGGAAAGGAGTTTGTAAGCCGCTCTGAGACTCCGTCTGTTATTCTACCCTCTTAATACCCACGGACACACCTGAAGTATAGAAGGATTTCAGACTGCCTATCTATTCCGTTTCAGGAACTGGTTACTAACGTTTTTTTCCTGTCATTTCAGACAGACCCATTTCAGTAACTGGCTGCTAACGGAATATATTTACCTGTTCATACAATGCCGGTTGTCTCCC
>NW_015160858.1:275298-292524 GCF_001447785.1 Gekko japonicus | reverse complement strand
GCGGTGGCGGCCGGGACCGTTGGGGGCGGGGGGTGTGGCCTTATGACACACTTCCGGTGATGTCAGGGGGTGTGGCCTTATGACACACTTCCGGTGATGTCAGGGGGTGTGGCATATGCTAATGAGTTATGCTAATGAGTTCCCCTAGCTCTTTTTCTACGAAATGACCCCTGTGGTCTTCAATCCCTTCTTCCGGATCTGAATCGCTACAGTGGGCTGTGTAAAATGCCTCATAGCTCTTCCGCCAGTGACAGGGTTTTCACACCCTTTTTCTCCCGGTGCGCAATCTCTCCTCTTTTTTTTTTTCTTTTTGGAATGTTCTATTGGGAGCGCTATGACGCCGAAACAGGACGTCAAATCAGCGCCATGGCGCTCCCAATAGAACATTTTTTAAAAAAAATCCCTCTCAAGATCGTGCACGTGGGGGGAAATGGCAGCCGGGGGTGGGGGGAAGCAGCACAGTTTGAAATGGCCACAGCTCTTCAGAGACGACTCCTTACCAGAAGGGAAATGTTGTGTGAAACAGCCATCCCTGTATCCGTTTCCTCCATGACGGGCCAATAACGGAAACCATGCGGTTTAAAAAGGTAAGGTGAAATCCCTCATAATCTTTTTGAGGAGAAGACGCACCGAGTTGCGTCAAACCGTGCACTACCACCTGATGGACCAGATCTAAATTGTTATTTATTGTTGTCATGTATTGCTTTTTTTAAACTGGGTTTCAATTATTAATTTATTATTGTTGTGAGATTGTGGTCCGTACCGGTTGGTACCTGCCCAGAGTCCTGCTGTGGAGGGGAGGGAGGGCTATAAGCCAAAGATAATAAACAGACAAATAAACCAAAATGCAAATTCCTGAAGATACGTTTTTAAGTGCGCATTAAAGTAAGCCGCATGATGGAGTGAGCTCCCATCTGTAGTTCCAGCTCCTGCCAACCTAGCAGTTCGAAAGCAAGAAATTGCAAGTAGATAAATAGGTACCACTTCGGTGGGAAGGTAACAGCGTTCCGTGCACCTTGGTGTCTAGTCATGCCGGCCACATGACCACGGAAACATCTTCGGACAGCGCTGGCTCTTCGGCTTTGAAACGGAGATGAGCACCGCAACCCTAGAGTTGGACTCGACTGGTTTTCGAGCAAGGGAGACCTTTACCTTTAAAGTAAGCAGGACAAGGAAACATCTATGGGAGGATCCCTTGACACGGGGATATTGGGGGGGTGACATGACCTCCCCCTTGCCACTCTGTTATGGCAAGGAGCATCCTGACCCCGATGACGCAGGTTAGCCACCCTGATCTCATCCTATCTCAGAAGCTGAGCAGGATTGGCCCTAGTTAGTATTTGGCTGGATGACCTTGGGCAAGCCATAGCTCTGATAAGAGCTGTTCTTGAAAAAGAGCCGTTTCTGTCAAGAGCTCTCTCAGCCCCACACACCTCACAAGGTGTCTGTTGTGGGGAGGGGAAGGGTTTGTAAGCTGCTCTGAGACTCCTTTGGGTAGTGAAGGGCGGGGTATAAATCCAATCTCTTCTTCTTCTTCTTTTACCTCACAGGGTGTCTGTTGTGGGGAGGGGAAGGGAAAGGAGTTTGTAAGCCGCTCTGAGACTCCTTCGGGTAGTGAAGGGCGGGGTATAAATCCAATCTCTTCCTCTTCTTCTGTTGCTTTGCTTGGCTGTCCGTCTGTTATTGTACCCTCTTAATACCCACGGACACACCTGAAGTATAGAAGGATTTCAGACAGCCTATCTATTCCGTTTCAGGAACTGGTTACTAACGGGTTTTTTCTGTCATTTCAGACAGACCCATTTCAGTAAAAAGCGGCGGCTTTGATGTCAGGGGGTGTGGCATATGCAAATAAGCTATGCTAATGAGTTATGCTAATGAGCTCCTGCACCTCTTTTTCTACGAAATGACCCCTGGTTGCTACACAGAAGCAGGCAATGGCAAAGCACCCTTCTATCTCTTGTCTTGAAAACCCCTTGAGGGGTTACCTGAACTCAGTTCTGACTTGACAGTGTTTTCCACCACCACGGCAAGGAGCACCATGCAGAGAGAAGTCAAAACACCCATGTAAGTCTGTCACAAGAAAACTGGTCAAGAGTTTGGCAAACTTCTCTTTGCCTGCGGTAAAAAATTTTTTCCCAGGTGACCAGACAAGAGAGTAAGCCACACTGGAGAGAAAGATAGGGCAAAAGAAGTAAAGAGTAAAGAGAAGTAAAGAGAGCCAGTCTGGTGTAGTGGTTAAGTGCGCGGACTCTAATCTGGGAGAACCGGGTTTGATTCCCCACTCCTCCACATGCAGCTGTTGGATGACCTTGGGCAAGCCATAGTTCTGTCACAGCTGTTCTCTCAAGGACAGTTCTGTCAAGAGCTCTCTCAGCCCCACCTACCTCACAGGGTGTCTGTTGTGGGGAGGGGACGGAGTTTGTAAAGCCGCTCTGTGATCCCGAGTGAAGGGCGGGGTATAAATCCAATCTCTTTTCTTCTTCTCTTCTAAATAAATCGATAGTTTGTTAGTACTTTACTGACATAAGGAAAGAGAGAGAGAGAAAAGACCGGCACTTACAGTGAAATTCTCAGCACCAAGACAGACAAGAGAGGGTCACTTAATTGTTTCTGTATGCAGGATCTAACCTTCCAAAAGTAGCCGTATTAAGGATTTATTTTTATGGCGGACTCTGCTGAGAGATGCCAGCATACAGGCAGACAGATGCGTGGGAGGGGGGAAAGCAGGAACAAGAAATTCCGCTCCAACTTCGGCCCTGAAAGCCAAACTAGCCTCTGTCAAACCTACATCCTGGAATGCCTCCCCCCCCCAAAAAAAAAACACCCTCCTCCCTGGCCAAAGGGAAGGGGAGCGATGTTCTACCCTACCCACCTGTTTCTCCCTCACCTGCGGAGATGCCTGTCAGTAGAGCAGAGGCAGCCATGTAAAACCGACGTCTCCCAGGGCCTGTATGGCGCTGACCCTAACATTTCCGCCAGAAAGCATCCCCTTTCCGCTTGGCTGCTGAAGATACATTACAATCCCCCCACACACACCCTCCCTCCCCAGCAAGCGAAGGGCTGGTCTCAGAGAACGGATCGGCTTGTGGCTGCCTCCTGCCTCGGGCTCGTGTGCCGGCTGCCGGCCACCCCGCAAGCCCTGGACTTGGATCCCAGCATGGGGAATGATTGTTACTTTATGATTAATGACAACAATAATAATAGAACAAAGTCTGAGTCCAGTGGCACCTTGAAGACCAGCAAAGCTTAATTCCGGGCAGGGCATTTTTGGGCAGGAACGCACAGAAACGGAGTTCCGGCTGGCTCCCGAGTTGGCCACGCCCAACAGGAACTCACTAGCATAATTGGCCACACCCAACAGCAGAAACTCATTTGGATTGGCTACATTAGGGGTGTGTGGCCTAACATGCAAAGGAGTTCCTGCTACCAAAAAAGCCCCTGGTTTTGACAACAAAGAAGGTAAACAGAATAAGAAGTAAAAGATGGGTGTGGCTGGATGACCACACCTCTGGTAACATGGGGGTGCGGCCTAATATGCTAATGAGCTGTGCTATCGTGGGTGTGGCCTAATATGCGAAGGAGTTTCTGCTGTTGGGTGTGGCCTGTTATGCTAATTAGTTCCTGCTGGGGATTTTCTACCAAAAAAGCCCTGATTCCGGGTATAAGATTTTGTGTGCAGGCACACTTCTTCAGATACAGATCCAGGTGGGGTCGCCGTGTCGGTCCGAAGCAGCGGAACAAAGTTTGAGTCCAGGGGCACCTTGGGTATAAGAAGAAGAAGAGATTAGATTTATGCCCCACCCTTCACTTGGAGTCTCAGAGTGGCTTACAAACTCCTTTCCTTTCCCCTCCCCACGACAGACACCCTGTGAGGCAGGTGGGGCTGAGAGAGCTCTTTCCAGAGCTGCCCTTCCAAGGACAGCTCTTGTCAGAACTATGGCTTGCCCAAAGTCATGCAGCCAGCTGCAAGTGTAAGTTTTCGTGCACGTGCACGCTTCTTCAGATATGTATTGCTTGACAGCCCACAGATCCCTGTTGTCTCAAGATCATTTTTTTAAATTTTTTATTGAGTTTTCAAGTGTACAACGAAGTCAGATGTTATAATGAGAACAACAGAGAACCAAGACTGTGCGATTATACAGGTAAATACATCATATTTAGGACTGTGACAACTCCATGTGTTTGACAAGAGTCTAAGGATCATTTGTAATAGCAGGGGGGAGGTCCTCCGAGCCCACCTGGAGTTTGGCAACCCTAGGACAGAGACCCTTTCAGTCCAGTTTCCGAGATTATCTGTCCTTAGCTTATAGGGGGGTTTTTAACTGTTTTAACGATTTATTGTGAAATGTTTTAATTTTTATCGTGGATTTGTTGTTCTGATCCACTCCAAGCCTGCTCGCGGGGAGGGTGAAATACAAGCCAGAAATAAAAAAATAATTGTAATGTATTGATCCCAGACCATACTTCGGCTGAAGCTCAATTCAGACAGATAGTACAGGGCCACAGAGTCCACCCTCCAAAGCAGCCATTTTCTCCAGGGGAACTGACCTCTGTAGTCTGCAGATGAGGTGTAATTCCCAGGGATCTCCAGGTCCCACCTGGAGGCTGGCATCCCGTGCAGGTTTTTAAAAAAGTTGCTTTAGCAGCAGCTGGATCTTCACTGAATGACTGAAGGTAAGCTGTGCCTATGCAGGGAAATATTGTAAGCCAATACATTCATTTTTAAAAGGCAACCTTTTAGGAGCGCGGACTCTAATCTGGGAGAACCAGGTTTGATTCCCCACTCCTCCACATGCAGCCAGCTGGTATGGCCTTGAGTCAGTCACAAGTTCTCTCTTAGCAGTCCACGAAAGAGCTCTCTCAGGATGTCTGTTGTGGAGAGGGGGAAGGAAGATTTTAAACTGCTCTGAGATTCCTTCAGGTAGTGAAGGGCGGGGTATAAATCCAATCTCCTCCTCCTCCTTCTGTCGGTTGCATGTGATATTGGAGATCTGTGGTAGGAATGGCCAATATGTTTGCGTCCCTGAAGCTCAGAAGCTAGAAGGAAGGGAGGCAATAGGTGAGGGGCTGTGGCTCTGCAGCAGAGCATCCACTTGGCATGCAGAAGGTCCCAGGTTCAATCCCCACCATCTCCAGTAACAAGGACCGGGTCATAAGTGATAAAACCTTTCTCTGCCTGAATCCCTGGAGAGCTACTGCCAGTCAGAGTAGACAATACTGACCTTGATGGACCAACAGAACAAAGTTTGAGTCCAGTGAGAGAAGTGAATAGTTAAAGTAAGCTAAAGCAACTGTAACTGTGCGGACAATGGCTGTATTATGAGTTTGCCTGAGGAATTTGGCAAAGTAGCCAAAACCTGGAAATAAGATGGGAGTAAGGTAAAGGTAAATGTTCCCTTGCTCGAAAGCCAGTCAAGTCCAACTCTAGGGTTGCGGTGCTCATCTCCGTTTCAAAGCCGAAGAGCCAGCGCTGTCCGAAGACGTTTCCGTGGTCATGTGGCCGGCATGACTAAACACCGAGGCGCACGGAACGCTGTTACCTTCCCACCGAAGTGGTACCTATTTATCTACTTGCAATTTCTTGCTTTCGAACTGCTAGGTTGGCAGGAGCTGGAACTAGAGACGGGAGCTCACTCCGTCATGCGGCAACTCGGGTCTTGAACTGCTGAACTACTGACCTTCCACAGCCTGCAGTTCAGCGTCTTAACCACTTGAGCCACCGCAGCTCCTAAGATTGGGGGGGGTATAAAAAATGTGGACTGTGAGGAATAGCCTTGACTTACGTAGACGCTAATCAACCACGCATGCCTAATAAACTCATGAACAATGCTCCCTCTAAGTCGTGGAGTCTTGCGAGCAAAAATTCTACTTTGTGAGCTACAGGCGTTAAAGTTGTGAGCGGGCGATTTGGTTGCTGCATTAATTAGTTTGCTCTGGAGCCAGCCTTCCTGAGCTCGGACAAAAATCTGTGAGTCGGAGGCTAAAAACCTGTGAACTAGCTCACACTAACTCAGCTTAGAGGGAACACTGCTCATGAATATTATCTGTCCCACCTTGTTTGCTTAAAAAGCTAATTTTAATGCACATATGTATGTTCGGGGGGGGTCATGTCAAGGAGTTGTATGTTTTATTGTCTGTTGTAGGCGGAACTGAAAGAGTGCAAGTCCTCATTACCCAGCCAAGGGGAACAGGACAGGGAGGAGCAGGCCGGGAAGAGGCGATCAATGGAGGTTGTTTGGAATGTTGAGTTGAGCTCGCCTTTGTTCGACTCCCTTTATTGTCAATAACGTTCACCTAAACGATACTCCAGACTGACTTTCTTTTATGTGTCCCTTGGAGTGGCCAAGGAAGACAAGCATTGTTTCCAACACCAGTGGCACCTTTAAGACAGACAAAGTTTAATTTGCCTGAAGGTGCCTCTGGACTCAAATTTTGTCCTGTTGCTTCAGACCAACACGGCGACCCACCCACCCCCGAATCTATTTCAATGGACCAAGGGTCTGATTCAGTGTCAGGCAGCTTCATGTGTTCGGTAGGCAGGGGTCATTTCCTGCAGGAGCACACAGGAGCGGAGCTCCGGCAGTAAAGAGCCCAGGGGGTGGGCACATGCAACAAGCCCCACCCCCTGCTCCCAGCAGCCCTCAGTCAGAACAAGAAGCAGCCAGGTAAGTTGCAAAATCCCCCCCCGGCCCAAAACAGTCCAGTGGTACCTTTAAGACCAAGTTTTATTCAGGTACAAGCTCCCCCTCCTCTACAAGGGCAGTTTTGCATGTCCCCCCCCCCCAATAGCTAGCAATCCAAAACAGTCCAGTGGAGCCTGAGCGGTGGGTGTTGCCTTCTGACACACTTCCGGTGATGTCAGGAGGTGTGGCATATGCAAATAGGTTATGCTGATGAGTTATGCTAATGAGCTCCTGCACAGCTGCACCTCATTTTCTACAAAATGACCCCTGTCGATAGGGAACAGGACTGCAGTGAATTCCGGCCCAGCAAACTGTTTCCCTGATTGAAAATGCCCCCAACCTGACGAGGTATCTGTGCTGTGTCTCTCTCCTACTTAAAAGCTCTCCTGCGGGGCCATTTTTTAATGGGAGAAATGGTATGGCGGCGGGGGGGGGGAATAACAAAAAAACCCCCAAACCCTCCATATTCCCACCCCTGGCTGTCTAGAATAGGTGTTTCCCCACCCTCGTCTTGGCCAGCAACCGTCCTCCCCGCAGATAGAAATAGTTGGTCCATGACTAGGTTATGTTACCCCTTATCCCTCTTAAGCAGCTTGCTCAATTTACAACCGTAACAGTAAAAGATTAATTTTTTTCCAACCAGGCACTTTCTCATTCTAAAAGCCAGTTTGGTGTAGTGGTTAAGTGCGCGGACTCTAATCTGGGAGAACCGGGTTTGATTCCCCACTCCTCTACTTGCACCTGCTGGATGACCTTGGGCAAGCCATAGTTCTGGCACAGCTGTTCTTGAAAAATCAGCCGCTCTGAGACTCCTTTGGGTAGTGAAGGGCGGGGTATAAATCCAATCTCCTCCTCCTCTTCTTCGTCTTCTTCCTGTTCTTTTTCATGGCACTATTGTGCCACCAATTAAAACCTTGTTTTATTTTTAAAAGGCTTGGGGGGATGGGAGGGAGGTGTCAAAACCGAGTTCCCCGTGAGGCCACTGGTCCCACCCTGGTTGTACAGCCCTCTTCTCCAAAACACCCCCAAATGTATTGGGCCCCCCCAGAATACTGTTACCGAACTCAACATGCCACCGATCTAGAAAAGAAGGGGTGGGGAGAGAGAAGACGGCGGCTGGATCCTCATCGAAAGGTCTGTCCGCCCCACCTCTTCCTCCCCACACAAACAAGACGTGGGGCTTTTAATGTGGCAAAACGTGAGGACTCCCGGAGGTCTTCATTATGTCTTACAGGCCTGACATTATAGCCAATAATGGAATCATTAAACAGAAAATATTGTACTCGGCGGCGTCCGCAGAGGCCTCCCTGATTTCCTTGTCTAAATATAACAACATCATTCTTAACCAAAGAGCTACCCTGCCTCCCGGGGGGCGTCATTATATTCCACGGGTTTGGGATCTCGTCTCTCCTTCTCACGCGGGGGCACACGGAACAGCCAGGGCTCTCCCGAGCCCATCCCCCCCAACTCCACTCTCCCCGGAAGCATTTCTCAGAGCTCTGCGAGAGGAAGGAAGCCTAGGGTCGGGGGAACTGACGCGCCAGTCCCTGAAGGATCTGATGCTGGTACCAGTCAATCCCAAGGTGGAGACAGTTGCAAACTGGGATGGGGCTGAGAAATCCTCTTGGAGGGGGGGTTGACAAAGCATGTAGGCTGAAAGAAGGGCAAGTGGAGGGCAGGGAAGGAGTAGACTGGGGGGGGCAGGTGATGTGATGGTTAAACCAGGGTGGGGTTCAAACTCCCCCCCCCTTCTGCCATGATTCATGGCCCATGAAGGACTTGAGGAACCTCGGGCCATTTGCTCTCTGATAACCACCTTGCAGGGCTGTTGTGCGGATAAGAGGAAGAAGAAAGAAGCATTTGTTCTATGTTCCTTGGCCGCAGTGGCTCAGAGGTTCAGACGCTGAGCTGCAGACCGGACGTTCGAGACCCGAGTGCCACGTGACAGAGTGAGCGCCCGTCTCTGGCCCCCGGCTCCTGCCAACCTAGCGGTTCGAAAGCAAGAAATTGCAAGTAGATAACATGACCATGGAAAAGTCTTTGGACAGGTTTTGCCCCTCAGATTTTGAATGTGAAATCTTAAATTCCGGAAGACTCTGCAGCTCAGTGGCTGACCATGTGGTTTGTATACTGAATTCAGTTCCCAGCATCTCCAGTGAAGTATCTTCAAGTAATTGGTGTGGGGAAGACCTTTCCCTGACAGAGTCCTTGGAGAACCACTGCCACTGAGAGCTGACAATCCAGAGCTAGATGGATCTACGGACTGACTGGTATAGACAGCGGCACAGGCGGCTTTGTGTGTTCCCCTTCAGAATTAAATTTCACAATCTATATGTGACACGTTAGCCCAAATTTTGATATTTTAGCCTTAAACTGGTTAGGAACAACTTGACATTTTGGGCAAGCATAAAAGATGAATTCTCATTGGTTGTCAGCTGTCAAATACCAAATGCCATTGCATGTCACCTACCTGCTGGAGTATTATAAAGAAGTTCAGGACATGCCATCTGCCTCTCAAATATCAAATGCTGGAACAGAATATCAGAAGAGATCTGGGAGAGTGAAAAACCCGGCAAATGTCTGAGCACGCGGAAAATACCTGGAGAAACTTTATCGACACGATTCTTTGTGGGAGAGAGGAAGGATTTGTCTTCACCCCTCTCGTGACATTACATTTTTGACAACCCTGGATAAAGAACAAATAAATAATAAATTTATTTGACATCGGAAATCATCTGATGTGTGTTTGGGTGGAAGGTAACAGTTGAAAAAAAGAAAGAAAGGAGTTAAATATAACAAGCATACCAAAAGTTCAATTTATTTTAATTGCTTGTAAGGCTTGGCTTGACAATAAGCATCACAGTTTGCTGATTTAAACAGGGCCAATTATGTGTGAACATACAACAGATGCAGTGGGCAGCAAGCAGGCATGGGGCAGTATTGACAGAAAGAAGCAAGTTTACACCCATCTGTCAAGACTCAGTTATCCATGACGAGGCCTCGGGCTTCCCTAATGCCTACCTGCCCTGGAATGACTTCATATTAATGCAAGAAAGCCACATGTATACAGAACTGAGTTAATCAGCTGCTCAAGAGGAAGGGGCTGAAAATTAGGAGCACCACCCTGACAATTGCACGGGTGTTTAGGAAGCTGAAGGGGCCACAGTGGCTCAGAGGTTAAGACACTGAGCTGCAGACTGGAAGGTCGGTAGCTCGGCAGTTCGAGACCCGAGTGCCGCGTGACGGAGGGAGCTCCCATCTCTGGCCCCAGCTCCTGCCAACCTAGCCGGTCGAAAGCAAGAAAATTGCAAGTATATAAATAGGTACTGCTTCGGTGGGAAGGTAACAGCATTCCATGCGCCTCAGCATTTAGTCATGCCGGCCACATGACCACAGTGAAGTCTTCGGACAGTGCTGGCTCTTTAGCTTGGAAATGGAGATGAGCACCGCCCCCTAGAGTTGGATTCGACTAGCTTTCGAGCAAGACAAACCTTTACCTTTTACCTTTCCCTTTTTAGGAAGCTGAGCATCAAAAACCTGTCTACTATATTTGTACAGAAAGTAGGGTTGCCAACTCTGGGCTGGGAAATCCCTGGATATTTGAGGGGTGGAGCTTGGGGAGAGCAGGGTCCGGGGAGGGGAGGGACCTCAGTAGCATATATTGCCCTAGAGTCCCCCCCCTCCTCCAAAGCAGCCATTTTCTCCAGGGGAAATTATATCTTCGGTCTGGAGATCAGCTGTAATTCCGGGAAATTGGAAGGCCCCACCTGGAGGTTACAAAACAAAAAGAGGAGATTCACGGTATGGAGAAAATTAACAAAAGACCAGAAACCTGTGAATCTACCAGGGGTCTTTTGGGGCCGGAGCGTGCCGGAGCACCACTCCGGCAGCCCAGAAGCTGGCACAAATGGTGGTGGCAGCAAGCCCCACCCCCAGCTCCCCATGCTGCGGCCTGTCGCCGGCTTCCCTGGGCCCACACTGGAGTGCTGTGGTCCGGGGAAGCCTGAGGAGGCCTGTCGCCGGCCTCCCGGGGCCTGCGCTGGAGCGCTGCTAATAAGCTCCTGCAGCTCTTTTTCTATGAAAAGACCCCTGCTAATAACGAAAAAATTATAAAAATAGCATGTGAACCCTTAACAAATGTTATGAATGAGGAATATTATACTAAATGTCTCTGGTGTCCGTCCAATTTTTAAAGGCACCTCAAAGTCCTAACAAAATTCCTATTGGAAGCAGTCCTTCCTAAAGAAATCCCGTTTCCACAGTGTCTTCTTCAGGAACAGGTACCGCAGCCAAACATAATTAATCCATAATACATTCGATCTTCCTACTTCTTAGTCTGGTCTGATAAAGCAGCTCCCAAATTCTCAAAGAACATGCTTTGGAAATTTGGGGGCTGCTTTATCAGACCAGACTAAGAAGTAGGAAGATTAAATGTATTATGGATTAATTATGTTCAGTCGCGGCACCTGTTCCTGAAGAAGACACTGTGGAAATGGGATTTTTACCAGTGCCTTGTTAACAGGATTGCTTTCGTTCCCGCCTGGAGGCTGGCAAACCTAACAGAATGTTTTGACTGGAGGCTTCCAAGTTAACAGTGCCTTTGAGTCTCCCAAAATTTAACTACCTTCTTCTCCTTGCTCAGAATAATCCGGTGTTAATAATATTGCCAGCTATCAACTGGCCTCACAGTGGGCTTGGTTTCCATAGAGATCTGGGGGTGAGACCAAATATGTGTACTTTCGTTTCTGCCACTATGCAATCTGTCTCGAATTAGCCATGCAACCTTGAGACCTGACTGCCTCTGGTATCCTCTTTCCCCTGAGAATTTAATGCTGTTAGGCGGGCTTTTTAGCTTAGGTGTGATTGACCAAGAGCCATTGAGGTCCTGTTTGGTTTTAGTATAATTGCTTGCTTCCTGCGCTTGACCTCAGTTCTAACAATGAATCGTTTGGATCCTATCAATGTCTCAATAAACTTTTATTCTTCTGAATGACTGTTGTTGGGGACTGATCTCTCTAGGGGCTCTGACACCAACCTCCTGGTGGTGGCTTGAGATCTCGTGGAACTGCCAGTGGTCTCCAATTGACAGTGATAGATTCCCCTGGAGAAAATGGATGCTTTGGAAGGCGGACTCCGTGGCGTTATTGAAGCCACTCCCCTGCCCAAGCCCCGCCCTCCTCAGCTCCACCCCCCAAATCTCCCGGTATTTCCCAATCTGGAGCTGGCCACACTAGACGTTATTGTGTAGAGATCAGTTTAAAGAGTGCCCCCTGAATGGATTTATGTTTTGAAAGTCCTTGTTCGTAACGCAGTAAAACCACAAAAGGCAGGCACTGCCCGGGAAAGGGCACTCTTTTAGGAAACTCATCGGGACTGCAATAAATGCAGTGTCTTGGCTAAAAATAAAGGGTGCTTTTTCTCTCACAGACGGATGGAGCTGTAGAACAGAGCTTTGCTGCTTTCTTTTCCTTCCTGCAGGCCCCCTGAAAATGTCTAGGGGACCCTCAAAAAAGGCTTGGGACCACTGGCACAGAGGGGCACACGTGCGTGTGTGTGTGGGATCAGCATAGATCCATTCTGCACAAGAGAGTAATGAGAGAGACCGGCTTTGGCTGCCGCTGTCTGGGTCCCAGCCCTTGTTTTGTCTCCTATGCAGATTTTAATCAATTAAAATGCAAAAGATTAAGTGGTTAAGATTGATTTAACGGGGCGAGAACCCTACAGGTTACCTGCGCATCTCCTACCTGTGCCCTTCTCTCTGAGGGTGACCCCAGCCTCTTCTTTTTCCCTCCTTCTATTATTGTCTCTCCCACACTCGAAATTTGCATCCCAAGTTCCTTGGGGCTTTCCTTGTTGATGACACTCCATAAAGAACCAGCTGCACGTTATAGTAGGCGCCCGGTCTGGCCTTAAGGTGGAACTACACGTCGTCTTGTGTGTTCCCGAAATGGCAGGGAGGCCTGATTTAAATGTGACAGGGTGGCATTTAAAAGGCGCTACCAGGCGATGATGTTTGCACGCTAGGGAAGTGTCTGCCCAAGCGACGGATCTCTGTGGTGCTGAAGCTGCGTGTGAAGCAGAAGCAGAGAGCCCGCTCTAAAGATGCTGAGCGCATATGTAGGATCTCACTTTAAACAGGCCAGAGAGAGAGGGAGGCTGCTGCGCTTCTCAAGTTATGAACTAAATGAAAGTCGTGTGCCGCTCCCATGCAAAGGAGCTCCTGCTACAAAAAGAGCCCTGGATGTATAGATTCCGCCCCCCGAGGCAGCCATTTTTTTTCTAGGGGAACTGATATTGGTTGTCTGGAGATCAATTGTAATAGAGGGAGATCTCCAGCTGCCACCTGGAAGTTGGCAACTCTAAGCCTGGTACTGGATCTCAGCAGGTTATAATGCCACAGAGTCCTGCAAGGCTGCCATTTTCTTCAGGGGAGCTGATCTCTGTAGTCTGAAGATCAATTGTAATTCTGAGAGATATCAAGTTCCCACCTGGAAGTTGGCAACCGTAACCACCCATGGTGCCTTTTTTTTTTTTTTTTGCTCCCCAATGGGGATTTTTGTATTGCATTTTTATTAAAACTACAAACTATAACAGAAATAAGGGAGGGGACTACATTTAGGGGATAAAGAAAAGATACCCACTACTGACTAAAAACCCAAGAGAGGAGATCTTCTGATCAGCTTGAATACACCTCTAGTCTTAATCATATTAATCTCATTACAAACTGAGTCACATATTCAGTTAACTTTTCCCACATCTTAAACTTAACTGATATAAGGAAATACCCCAAAGCATCTCAATTCAAAATTTTTCAAAGGCACAGTTCAGAGTCCTTCAGCCTTCACTTCTTCTTGTCCTGCCCCTTTCTCTGACAGAGAGTCCTCTCCGGAAGAACCCAAGTCCAGCTCGCCACTGGACTTGCTGTCCTCTTCTTTTTCTTCCTCCTCTGGACCTCCCAGCTGGACTCTTAAAAATTCTCTCGCTTTCAGAACAGAGTCAGTCTTTTCTTTTTTATTCTTGATTTTGAAGGTGCCGCCTTCTGGAATTAGCCATCTATATCCAATTGAATTTGTTTGAAGAAAAAGAACAAGGTCTTTATATTTCTTTCTCCGCTCTTATTTCAAATGGAATATCCTTCAGTACTTTGATAACACTCTCCCCAGCTCTCAGGGGTGCTCCAGATACCGCTTTCAGGATTGCATCCCTTACATGCCTCTTTGAGACAGCTGATCTTCTGTGGAGATTTGCTTCTTTTCCAGTTTTTGTACTTTCTTCTTTACCTTTTGGGTAGTGGCGTCCACTTCTTTCACCTTCTCATTTGTTTGATTCATCATTTTCAGAGTCTCGCTTATCTGATTTTGTTGAGTGGTGATACACTGGGTCATTGATGTCATCTGCTCTTTGAGATTATTCATTTGGTCCAGCAGGTGGTGCATGGAGTCTGCCAAAGTCTTTGCTGGCTCATTGACTCCTTCCGGTTTTGGGCTCTCAGTTACTTTCTATTTCAGATATTTCTCTTTCTTCGTCCTCTTCCCCGCCATCTTTTTCGCTTTGTTTACTTTCACAAACTTTTTGAAAGTCTCTGAATATGCGCTTAAACGGTCGCACTCGCCTTGGTAAGTACTCCTTAGCAGTTTTAACCATTTATACTTCCGCTCCCCCCCTCAATCGCTCTAAAGTCTATGCGCTTGGGAGGCGTCCCTCCCCCGTTCGCCTTATCTTCTGTTCCGTGGGGTGGGGAGCTTCTTTTCTTTTTAATCAATGCTTAAACAACTCATGTTCATAATCGGTCTGCAGACCTCGTTTACAGTCCATTTCTAACGCTCGATCTCCTGCGCTTGACCCAGTCAGCGTCACTTAGTCCATTCGGTCTCTCACTATGAAAAACCGTCAGAGCGGAGAGGTGCCTCGATTCTCCGGCTTTTCGCCGTCAAAGAGGCAACCTCTCAAGAGCTCCATGGCCAGGGACCCTTCAACCAGGTCCCTGGGGGGGTAGTGAGCCTGCACACCCCCTCCTTCGGCTGGAGTGCAGCTTCACCCCCGGGAGGTCCAGGAGGTGAGTCTGCTAGCATGCCGCCATCAACCGGAAGTCCCCATGGCGCCGTCTAGATGAAATTGTTGGATATCGTAACTCTGCATGCAAAAGGATCTGGAAGAGAAGGAGAAGAAGAGGTTGGATTTATACCCTGGACTACCCTTCACTACCAGGAGGAGTTTCAGAGCGGCTTATAATCTCCTTTCCCTTCCCTTCCCCACAACAGACACCCTGTGAGGTAGGCGGGGCTGAGAGGGCTCTTTGAGAACTGCCCTTGAGAGAACAGTTCTGAGAGAACTTACAACTGACCCAAGGTCACACCGGCAGCTGCATGTGGAGTAGTGAGGAATCAAACCTGGTTCTCCCAGATTAAGGTCCATGCTCTTAACCTCTACACCAAACTGGGACAGGACAGCTCTGTGACAGCAGTTGAAAATCCATGACCACACCTCCGGTGCTCATTGTGACCAAACAGAGGCATACCCAGCCTTGTGCTTGTCCTACCTCGCAAGGTCAGTGTTACCGCCTGAACCTTCTACCTGGAAGGAAGTAGAACAGATGCCAGCAACTGAAGCCAGTAGGTAGAAGAAGGCAGCGCAAGAGGAGGTTGACGCTCTATACAAAAATAAAGCGTGGACCTTTACGAAGCTGCCACCAGGAAAGAATCTCATTGGATGCAAACAAAATGAAGACAGAAATATGGAATGCTACAAAGCAAGATTAGTTGCTAAAGGCTTCTCACAAAAATATGGTCAGGTCTTTGATGAAACCTTTTTACCGGTGGTGAAACATAGAACAATCAGACTACTTTCGAGCATAGCAGCATCCAAGAAGATGCAGGTCAAACATCTGGATGTAAAGACAGCATTTCTTCATGGGGAGATCCAAGAACATCTGTACACGGAGCAAGTTTTGTAGAACCCCAAACAACCAAATGTAGTCTGCAAACTGCAGAAGGGGCTGTATGGACTAAAAAATTGCACACGATGCTCATAGCACAAGGCTTCAAGCAAGGAGAAGCAGATTCACGTCTGGACATTCTACTTTTATTCTCACATACATTGATGACTTGATTCTGAGTTATGACAGGCAAATGGACTATAGCAGTGTGGTAGACTGCATAAACAGAAAAGAAGAAATTAAGGAGCTAGGAGATGTTTATACTGCCTGGGCATACAAATTGAAGGGAGGAAGATGGTTCATTTCTCCTAAACCAGAGACAGAAAATAATTGAACTCTTACAGAGGTCTATAAAATGCCAACACGGTGGCAACACCTATGGAAACTGACTTTCTTAAGAACACTGAAATAAGTGAGCCTTTAAACGTAAAGATTTCCCTTGCTCGAAAGCCAGTCGAATCCGACTCTAGGGGCCAGTGCTCATCGTTTCCAAGCCGAAGAGCCAGCGCTGTCCGAAGACTTTTTTCATGGTCATGTGGCCAGCATGATTTAAACGCCAAGGCGCACGGAACGCTGTAACCTTCCCACTGAAACAGTACCTATTTATCTACTTGCAACTTCCTGCTTTCGAACTGCTAGGTTGGCAGGAGCTGGGGCCGGAGACAGGAGCTCACTCCGTCACGCGACACTCGGGTCTCGAACTGCCGAGCTACCGACCTTCCGGTCTGCAGCTCAGCATCTTAACCTCTGAGCCTTTACCTAAAGACAATCAGTACAGAACCACCATAGGAACACTTCTATACCTCAGCATCACTAGCAGACCTGATATTGCAACCAGTGTTGGGATCCTTAGTAGAAAAGTGCACCTAAGAAGAAAGGGTGGGTTGCAGTAAAAAGGGGTGACTAGATATCTAAAAGGAACTTTAGATTTGAAACTAAAATTGCAATCCACCGGCCATCCAAAGCTAGTTGGTTACGCAGATGCAGATTGGGCAGAAGATAGTTTAGACTATAAATCCACGAGTGGGTACTTGTTCCTGTATGGAGATGGACCAATCCGCTGGGCCAATAGAAAGCAAACAATAGCAAGTTTGACTTCCACCAAGTCTGAATATATAGCAACTGTTGAAGCATTGGGACTGGGGAAGCCAGTAACTGGCTAGACTAGGGGTGTCAAACATGTGGCCCGGGGACCACATGAGGCCCCCGGAGGGCTTCTATCAGGCCCACAGTGGAACTGGCTGTCTTCTGCTGCTTCTTCCAGTTCTGCTGCTGCTGCGTCATTATAGGTTTGCAGCTTACAGATACACACCTGAACAGCATAATCAAGACTACAACAGCACAGACATATTGATGCAATAATTCAGAGCAAGAGGTGTCAGTTATCAGACACTGTTAAAGAAACAAAATATTGCAAGAGTGCTAGTGTTTTAAGCATGTTTTTATTTTAAGTTTATATCTCCGCTACCTGGCATTACATTGTTGACATGCAATGTCAGTAAGACATCAGGCGTGGTGATCTTGGTGATCTAGGCTGACAGCAATGACAGCCACTGCAGCTAGCTCAAACCGGTTCTGTCTGGAACTAGAATGCTTAGCAGGAAT